>NC_141687.1:83749278-84019278 GCF_964263255.1 Lissotriton vulgaris | reverse complement strand
CCCGCAATGCTTTCCTATGGGGGCGACTAGATGGCCGGACTTCCCTGAAAGTCCCGATGAGGTGCCATTCGCCCAGCAAGGGCTCCAGGAGGTCGGGCACGTTTGCGCCCTGGGTCCCCTCTGTCACCTCGCGTGCACGGATTACAAGAAAGGAGGGTAATTTTCCTCCGGATTACTCGGGGCAAGGGTATGCCCAGGCACCCTCCCCATGCTGGCGGTCCCCTGCCGGGGACCAGATGGGATGTGCCCCGGGCAACACCTGCCAGGTGTCCGGGGCTCCCTCCTCCGACCTGCGGCGTGGGGAAGAGCCCGGGACGGGCTCCATGGGTCCCGGGCCCTGCAACCCCAGAGCCCCGGAGCCCTGGAGCCCCAGAGCCCTGCTGCCCTGGAGCCCTGCAGCCCCCGAGCCCCGGAGCCCCGGAGCCCCGGAGCCCCGGAGCCCCGGAGCCCCGGAGCCCTGCAGCCGTCGAGCCCTGCAGCCCCCGAGCCCTACAGGCCCGGGGCAGGCAGATTGGGCGTCATTTCGGTCCCGGCCATCTGGTCTCCAGGATCGCCTCGGCCATCTGGTCTCCCGCAATGATTTCCTATGGGGGCGACCAGATGGCCGGGCTTCCCTGGAAGTCCCGATGAGGTGCCATTCGCCTCCCGGACCCTAGCCAGGGCTCCAGGAGGTCGGGCACGTTTGCGCCCTGGGTCCCCTCTGTCACCTCATGTGCACGGATTACAAGAAAAGAGGGTAATTTTCCTCCGGATTACTAGGGAGAGGGTCAGTCAGACCTCCGTGTGGTCTGGTGATTCTGAATCAGGGGAAGGCAGGACACGGCCTCCCAGGCTGGTGAGTGGGACTCCATGATTGGAATAGGCACCGAGGCGAAAATTATCAGTTCCGTGGGATTTTGAGCCCAAGACCCGCCGAGGCGGGGAATCGAACCCTGGTTCTGGGCTAGACCTCTGCATCAGGGTCTGACTCGCTAACCATTGAGCCACACTTCTCCACTGCGTGGCCGAGTGCCCGGGACGGGCCTTCACTTTCACGTCCGCCCTGCAGATGGTCTTTCCTGTCCGTTGCCACCGCGGACGGTATTTCCCGTCCGCCGCGGACGGTCTTTCCCGTCCTCCGCGGACGGTGTTTCCCGTCCGCCATCATAATCGGCCCCATCATTTGGTTTTGAATTTTGGAAAAATAACATTGAAACAAAAACCATCTAGGGAACAAAAGACTGGCAGGTACAAGGTCTAGAATCATTATTTGGAGCCTGCATGATCCCAGAACAAATAATATTCCTGAATGACACCATTCAACAAACTACTTGTCTTGGTTTAGCTAAGATAAAAGACTTAAATAAACCGTCTATTCCGAAGCCCATACCTGATAGCAATAGTACTACGGATGTGGAAATAGAAGTATCCCATATTTTTCACCAAAACAGAACAAATCCTGTTTGGAAAAAATGGTTGATCTGGCCCACAGACTCAAACAACTGTCAAGATAAATTCCTGAACAAAAGACAGGGGTTCAAAATGACCAGGCCAGACCCAAGATATTCCCAGAGACAACATCCAGGGATAGTTACAACATACAGTGTAGGGAAATTATGCCTTGAGTGGCTACAGAAATCCACACTGGCTGAAATTAAGCAACATTTGACTTTACTTAAAGAAGGTGCTGACTTGCGAGATTTCATAATGGGACCTGGGCCTGGGCCTGGGCCGCCTTTCGGACGCCGGACTCCCCTTCCCACTGCTGCATGGGCAAGTCGAGCAGGGAGGCGAGCAGCAGCAGCAGCGCCTGGCCACCCTCGCTGGACTGCAAGGGCAACTGGGTACGGCAGCCTCCCAGGCCGTCTGGGCGCTGGGTCGTCCCGGGTCATCTGGTCGCCTGGCTGCGCGACCAGATGGCCCTGCGGGCAGGGGGGCGACCAGATGGCCCTGCGGGCTGGGCGACCAGATGGCCCTGCGGGCTGGGCGACCAGATGGCCCTGCGGGCTGGCGGCCGGGCTAACTCCAACTTTTGTCCTCCCCAAGGTTCTGTAAGCCCCCACTACGTGGGGGCTTAATAGTCGACAAAAATGGGCTCCCCGGGCAGGCCGTCGGGGAGAGGACGTGGCCGGGGCTTAACCCTCCTTGGTTCCGGCCCAGGGTCCAGGTCCTGGGGACAGGGGGGTCCGCCGGGAGTCTCTCCCCGGGCCCGGCTAGGGTTGGTGGGCTGGGCCTGGGGCCTGGGGCCTGGGGCCTGGTGGCTGGGGCCTGGTGCCTGGGGCTTGGGGCTTGGGGCCTGGGGCCTGGGGGCTGGGGCCTGGGCTCTGTCCTGCAAGCCGGCCGAGGTTCCGGGCGTTCATCGGGGCCAAGGGAGGCTGGCTAGGGTTTCGGAAGCAGGGACCGGGCCCGGGGCTTGAGCTCCGTCTGGCAGGCCATGGGGTTGCTGGAGCCTCCCCGTCCTGCAAGCCGGCCGAGGTTCCGGGCGTTCATCAGGGCCAAGGGAGGCTCTCCCCAGCCTGGCTAGGGTTTCGGAAGCAGGGACCGGGAGCGGGCCCGGGGGCCTGAGCTCCGTCCGGCCGGCCATGGGCTTGCTGGAGCTTCCCCGTCCTGCAAGCCGGCCGGGGTTCCAGGTGTTCATCCGAGCCAAGGGAGGCTCTCCCCGGCCTGGCTAGGGTTTCAGAAGCAGGGACCGGGAGCGGGCCCGGGGCTTGGGCCCCGTCCGGCAGGGCCCGGTGGTGCGGGAATAACCCTCCGTCCTGCAGCCCTGGAGCCCCCGGAGCCCTGGAGCCCTGGAGCCCCCCGGAGCCCTGCAGCCCTGCTGCCCTGCAGCTCCGGAGCCCGTGAGCCCTGGAGCCCCCCGAGGAGCCCTGCAGCCCCGTAGCCCTGGAGCCCCCGAGCCCGGCAGCCCCGAAGCCCTGCAGCCCACGGAGCCCTGCAGCCCCCCCCGAGCCCTGTAGCCCTGCAGCCCAGGGGAGGCTCTCCCGGGCCTGGCCTAGGGTTCGGGAGCAGGCCCTGGGGTGCGGGAACCACTCCGTCCTGCAAGCCGGTCCGGGCGCCGGGGACGGAGGGTCCACCAGGGCCCAGGGAGGCTCTCGGGGCAGGCAGATTAGCGTCCTTTCGGTCCCCGCCATCTGGTCGGCCCTCTCCCCTCGGCCATCTGGTCGCCCGCAAAGCTTTCCTATGGGGCGACTAGATGGCCGGGCTTCCCTGGAAGTCCCGATGGGGTGCCATTTGCCTCCCGGATCCCAGCCAGGGCTCCAGGAGGTCGGGCACGTTTGCGCCCTGGGTCCCCTCTGTCACCTCGAGTGCACGGATTACAAGAAAGGGGGGTAATTTTCCTCCGGATTAGTAGGTGCAAGGGTATGCCCAAACACCCTCCCGAGGCTGGTGGTTCCCTGCCGGGGACCAGATGGGATGTGCCCCGGGCAACACCTCCCAGGTGTCCGGGGCTCCCTCCTCCGACCCGCGGCGTGGGGAAGAGCCCGGGACGTGCTCCATGGGTCCCGGGCCCTGCAGCCCCGGAGCCCCGGAGCCCTGCTGCCCTGGAGCCCTGCAGCCCCCGAGCCCTGGAGCCCTGGAGCCCAGCAGCCCCGGAGCCCCGGAGCCCTGCTGCACTGGAGCCCTGCAGCCCCCGAGCCCTGGAGCCCAGCAGCCCCGGAGCCCCGGAGCCCTGCAGCCCCGGAGCCCCGGAGCCCTGCAGCCGCCGAGCCCTGCAGCCCCCGAGCCCTACAGGCCCGGGGCAGGCAGATAGGGCGTCATTTCGGTCCCGGCCATCTGGTCTCCAGGATCGCCTTGGCCATCTGGTCGCCCGCAATGCTTTCCTATGGGGGCGACTAGATGGCCGGACTTCCCTGAAAGTCCCGATGAGGTGCCATTCGCCTCCCGGACCCCAGCAAGGGCTCCAGGAGGTCGGGCACGTTTGCGCCCTGGGTCCCCTCTGTCACCTCGCGTGCACGGATTACAAGAAAGGAGGGTAATTTTCCTCCGGATTACTAGGGGCAAGGGTATGCCCAGGCACCCTCCCCATGCTGGCGGTCCCCTGCCGGGGACCAGATGGGATGTGCCCCGGGCAACACCTGCCAGGTGTCCGGGGCTCCCTCCTCCGACCTGCGGCGTGGGGAAGAGCCCGGGACGGGCTCCATGGGTCCCGGGCCCTGCAACCCCAGAGCCCCGGAGCCCCGGAGCCCTGGAGCCCCAGAGCCCTGCTGCCCTGGAGCCCTGCAGCCCCCGAGCCCCGGAGCCCCGTAGCCCCGGAGCCCTGCAGCCCAGGGGAGGCTCTCCCGGGCCTGGCCTAGGGTTCGGGAGCAGGCCCTGGGGTGCGGGAACCACTCCGTCCTGCAAGCCGGTCCGGGCGCCGGGGACGGAGGGTCCACCAGGGCCCAGGGAGGCTCTCGGGGCAGGCAGATTAGCGTCCTTTCGGTCCCCGCCATCTGGTCGGCCCTCTCCCCTCGGCCATCTGGTCGCCCGCAAAGCTTTCCTATGGGGCGACTAGATGGCCGGGCTTCCCTGGAAGTCCCGATGGGGTGCCATTTGCCTCCCGGATCCCAGCCAGGGCTCCAGGAGGTCGGGCACGTTTGCGCCCTGGGTCCCCTCTGTCACCTCGAGTGCACGGATTACAAGAAAGGGGGGTAATTTTCCTCCGGATTAGTAGGTGCAAGGGTATGCCCAAACACCCTCCCGAGGCTGGTGGTTCCCTGCCGGGGACCAGATGGGATGTGCCCCGGGCAACACCTCCCAGGTGTCCGGGGCTCCCTCCTCCGACCCGCGGCGTGGGGAAGAGCCCGGGACGTGCTCCATGGGTCCCGGGCCCTGCAGCCCCGGAGCCCCGGAGCCCTGCTGCCCTGGAGCCCTGCAGCCCCCGAGCCCTGGAGCCCTGGAGCCCAGCAGCCCCGGAGCCCCGGAGCCCTGCTGCACTGGAGCCCTGCAGCCCCCGAGCCCTGGAGCCCAGCAGCCCCGGAGCCCCGGAGCCCTGCAGCCCCGGAGCCCCGGAGCCCTGCAGCCGCCGAGCCCTGCAGCCCCCGAGCCCTACAGGCCCGGGGCAGGCAGATAGGGCGTCATTTCGGTCCCGGCCATCTGGTCTCCAGGATCGCCTTGGCCATCTGGTCGCCCGCAATGCTTTCCTATGGGGGCGACTAGATGGCCGGACTTCCCTGAAAGTCCCGATGAGGTGCCATTCGCCTCCCGGACCCCAGCAAGGGCTCCAGGAGGTCGGGCACGTTTGCGCCCTGGGTCCCCTCTGTCACCTCGCGTGCACGGATTACAAGAAAGGAGGGTAATTTTCCTCCGGATTACTAGGGGCAAGGGTATGCCCAGGCACCCTCCCCATGCTGGCGGTCCCCTGCCGGGGACCAGATGGGATGTGCCCCGGGCAACACCTGCCAGGTGTCCGGGGCTCCCTCCTCCGACCTGCGGCGTGGGGAAGAGCCCGGGACGGGCTCCATGGGTCCCGGGCCCTGCAACCCCAGAGCCCCGGAGCCCCGGAGCCCTGGAGCCCCAGAGCCCTGCTGCCCTGGAGCCCTGCAGCCCCCGAGCCCCGGAGCCCCGGAGCCCTGCAGCCGTCGAGCCCTGCAGCCCCCGAGCCCTACAGGCCCGGGGCAGGCAGATTGGGCGTCATTTCGGTCCCGGCCATCTGGTCTCCAGGATCGCCTCGGCCATCTGGTCTCCCGCAATGCTTTCCTATGGGGGCGACCAGATGGCCGGGCTTCCCTGGAAGTCCCGATGAGGTGCCATTCGCCTCCCGGACCCTAGCCAGGGCTCCAGGAGGTCGGGCACGTTTGCGCCCTGGGTCCCCTCTGTCACCTCATGTGCACGGATTACAAGAAAAGAGGGTAATTTTCCTCCGGATTACTAGGGAGAGGGTCAGTCAGACCTCCGTGTGGTCTGGTGATTCTGAATCAGGGGAAGGCAGGACACGGCCTCCCAGGCTGGTGAGTGGGACTCCATGATTGGAATAGGCACCGAGGCGAAAATTATCAGTTCCGTGGGATTTTGAGCCCAAGACCTGCCGAGGCGGGGAATCGAACCCTGGTCCCGGGCTAGACCTCTGCATCAGGGTCTGCTGCTCTAACCATTGGGCCACACTTCTCCACTGCATGGCCGAGTGCCCGGGACGGGCTCCATGGTTTCCCCGGTAGTCCTCCCCATGGTGTCCGTGGCTTTAGGGTGCCCGGGACGGGCTTCATGGGTCCCTGGGTTATTCTCCCCTGGGCGTTCGGGTCTCCAGGCCAATGGTATGTACGAGTGCTCCATGGTTTCCCCCCGGTATTCCTCTTCCGGGTGTCCAAGCCCGAGAGCTCCAGCATCCCCACCTGTGCCTGAGGGCCAGCAGCCGGGGTCTCCGAGCCCCTCGGGAAGCCAAAGCCCTGCGTAGGCAGGCAGGAGCCCTGCCGCGAAGGCCTCGGGCGGCCCTTTTGGTCTTGGCTATTTGGCTGCCCTGACCCCCTCGGCCATCTGGTCGCCCGCAATGCTTTCCTATGGGGCGACCAGAGAGCCGGGCTTCCCTGGAAGTCCCGATGGGGTGCCATTTGCCTCCCGGATCCCAGCGAGGGCTCCAGGAGGTCGGGTACTTTCGCGCCTTGGTTCCCCTCTGTCACCTCATGTGCACGGATTACAAAAAAAGAGGGTAATTTTCCTCCGGATTACTAGGGAGAGGGTCAGTCAGACCTCCGTGTGTTCTGGTGATTCTGAATCAGGGGAAGGCAGGACAACCCTCCCAGGCTGGTGAGTGGGACTCCATGATTGGAATAGGCACCGAGGCGAAAATTATCAGTTCCGTGGGATTTTGAGCCCAAGACCCGCCGAGGCGGGGAATCGAACCCTGGTCCTGGGCTAGACCTCTGCATCAGGGTCTGACTCGCTAACCATTGAGCCACACTTCTCCACTGCGTGGCCGAGTGCCCGGGACGGGCCTTCACTTTCGCGTCCGCCCTGCAGATGGTCTTTCCTGTCCGTTGCCACCGCGGACGGTATTTCCCGTCCGCCGCGGACGGTCTTTCCCGTCCTCCGCGGACGGTGTTTCCCGTCCGCCATCATAATCGGCCCCATCATTTGGTTTTGAATTTTGGAAAAATAACATTGAAACAAAAACCATCTAGGGAACAAAAGACTGGCAGGTACAAGGTCTAGAATCATTATTTGGAGCCTGCATGATCCCAGAACAAATAATATTCCTGAATGACACCATTCAACAAACTACTTGTCTTGGTTTAGCTAAGATAAAAGACTTAAATAAACCGTCTATTCCGAAGCCCATACCTGATAGCAATAGTACTACGGATGTGGAAATAGAAGTATCCCATATTTTTCACCAAAACAGAACAAATCCTGTTTGGAAAAAATGGTTGATCTGGCCCACAGACACAAACAACTGTCAAGATAAATTCCTGAACAAAAGACAGGGGTTCAAAATGACCAGGCCAGACCCAAGATATTCCCAGAGACAACATCCAGGGATAGTTACAACATACAGTGTAGGGAAATTATGCCTTGAGTGGCTACAGAAATCCACACTGGCTGAAATTAAGCAACATTTGACTTTACTTAAAGAAGGTGCTGACTTGCGAGATTTCATAATGGGACCTCGCAAACAGCGTCAAAAAAGTTTCATAGCGGCCGGTATACATGCTGCATACAACAAAGCTTGTAAAGGAATGCAAATTGAAACAGCAGAAAAAATATGAGAAATTGATCGTATAAATTTGGAAAAATCACTTTCTGTTGTGGACAATGGGTTAACAACTCTGTCTTCCAGAATATAATCACTGGACAGTATTGTATCTATAATAGAGCAAGACTTACTAATGTTACAACATGGTCAGTCCCAATTGCGTTCTTTTGTACAGCTTGGCTGGACGTTGCAAAACCTACGTTCAGGCTACGTGCCACGGCTTCTAATCAACATAACGTCATTATTTTCTATCTTTAACCTTACTGATAAACAAATCAGTTTGGCACAAAAAGGAGCAGATTATACGATTCTGAGCATTGAAAACTTGAAAGATTACCATTGACAATGTCAGAGAGACCTGTCATTGAATGGATAATACACAGAACAATTACAATTCTGATAACAACTTTCCAGTTTAAATATTGCCAAGAATATATACCAGCAGGCCAGTATAAAAGGTTGGGTAAAGGATACATCAAATCAACCTGGGATTTACCTTACACACACAAATGTTATAGTAAAGGGAAAAAGGAGGTATTCCTTAGTGGCAATAATTGTAAAAAATCACTAAGCGGTACACTTCTGTGTCAAGGTATTAACTTGCATGGAGCCTGCGAAGGGTCTTCGAATAACCTTTCACGTCACCTGCAAGGCACTCCTGCAACACAGATAAAACCATTCTTGAGACAGCTTTCCAACGGGAGCTACGTTTTAATAAATGACCACAGCTGTTGTGGAATGGTGCCAGGAGAATGCTATCTCGTAACTGTTACTTCCAGGGTCGTTTGCTGTATGCAAGTATTGTATCCAAACAGCAATCCAGACATGGAGGCGGCAATATGGCTTATATGAATATCTCTTCTATTCGAATTGATACTGTGAGCAGAATGAAGTCTATTCTTTTACAGACTACTGTGCCGTTGACCACGTCCAAAGAAACGTATGATCTGCAAGTTGCAAGGACAACGAGAATAACTTTTTTTTTTTAAAACAACAAGCGCACAGCATTCCCTGAACTCTGAATTCGGCCTTCAGTTTTTTTAAACAAAGCTACTGAAAACATTTGGAACTATTTCTTTCCCCTGAAAGCGAAATTATTTTTCTTTCACATCAAAAATATTTACTATTTTTTTCCCCGGCACATGGTACTCTGCTTACAGTAGAACTATTCTTAGAGAACAGAGCTTCTATTTTTAGAGACATTAGAGACAATACTTTACCTCAGCCTCTAGCACAAGTACATTATCGTATATAAATATGTGATGAAATGTTCTCGACCTTCTTTTCTGTATACAGAGCCATTTCATGTGTAATTTTCGCAATTCATTCAGCTGATATATATATATATATGCATTTAACTGAATGATAACCCTGCTTAAAAAACGTACAGTACCAATACTCATTTTTCGTGTATGATCCATACACCATTTCAAATGCAATCATGTATTTTGGGGTGGGTTGGAAAACACATATGCATCGTATGTTTAATATTGCTTATTTTTTAGTAATGATGGACATTAATATGTGGAGTGGGTGTTGTATTTCTATCTAGGACCATAATTCGATATTCCCGATGTAGGAAGGTACATCCTGACTATGGTTGCCCCCAACTTTTTGCCCTGTGTTTTAGCTGGTTTTGGACATAGTCGACCTGGGACCCTGCCAATCAGGACCCCAGGCCTACTGCTCTCTCTTTAAAATGGATTCCATGTACCCTAGGTACATTTCCAATTGGTACTGGGCCACCCTATCAGACCCTGTAACTCAGGGCATGGGTGTACCCAGGGCTGCCAGGGGCTGCAGCATGTATTATGCCACCCCTGGCTGGCCTCTTAAGTTTGACACAACTGGCTGCATGACAGCTGGGGCAAAGTCGTGTAATCACCCTTTGCTGTAGGTGTAGTATACCTATACCTAACCCTAAAATGGACACACAGATTCCTATCAGTCACTCCTATGGCAGGCCTTGACAATCCTGAAGGCAGAGTGCTTGGAATCGTGTGAGATGGTGCTCTGGCATGAGCTGAGCCTGTCTGCAGCTTGCGGAATCAAGTCCTAATAGCTGTTCCATGATAACGCATACCATATACTCTTAAGTGCATTATAATCCTCGCGGTTAAATGCTAACTTTGGTATTGCTTTATCAAAACATGTCGAGTAAGGTGTCATACGAATTGGAATACTAACCCCTCGCCAATTCTGGCGACGGGGTTAGCATTCCACCCTTCTAGAGGGACACGACATGTATGTAACTGTGAACCCCGGTTAAAGTTAACTGAAGCCTCAGCTCCACAAAATGGATGCTGCCACCACAGACACGAGTCTGACCCCCTGCAGCTGGGAGTCCTCCCAGTGAGGGGAGCCTGGACAAAGGGTTTCCTGTCAGGGGCGGTGCTAGCACCGTCCCAGACATGGTTTTGTGTATCCTGGGTAGGCAGGGCTTTACAGGAAGGTGACTGCTGAGTGGCACCCCGGTGCTCACTACGCATAGGGCGGTCTGAACCAGTTCCAGGGGCACACCAGCCCCTGGCCTGGGGAAGTCCGGCATGGCTGAGGGGTGTAACCACCCCCCACCTAGTCCCACCCATAGGCAGGACCTAGTCACCGGGTCAGCCCCCTTTTTTAGTATAAAGATAGGAGCGGGCCCCCTGTTCAAATCAGATCATCTTTGGAATCAAGATACCACTTTCTTCGAAAGGACTTCACGATTTCTTCTTCAAGATTCTCCCTTGTGGCTAAGGAGTAGTCACCCTGCATCAAGCGGGCACCATCCTAAAGAACACTGCGGTCTGCTGCAAGTCCTTCATCACGAATCCGACGACCCAGCTTGACGAGACCCGGCTTCCCTGGCACCTCTGACCTCTACTCACCTCTACAGCCAAGCTGAGAACCGTGAGTGCGACGAGACCTCAAGGGACCGACGATCGCCAAGACTGCACGACATCTTTACTGCAAGCCCACCGTGTCCTCCACTGGTGAGTGCTTTGGGGTCCGAGAAGCCCCGACCCTGCGCAGCTCCAGCACCCAAGATCAGCCTCCCTGCATCTCCACGATCTGCGTGGGGCCCTTCTGCTGTTTGCTGTGCACCGCGTTGTTTGGCTACTAGCCGGCTGGCTTGTGGCCTTCTGAACGACGCCCAACGACTTCACGACTGCTGGTCTGGTTGCTCCAGGCTGGCCCTTGCTTCCTTGTTCAAGAGAGGCACCCCGGACCCTCCTGGTCCACTCCAGACGCCATTTTAGGTCCACCGCGTGGGCTTGAATTTGCCAAGGCTTTGTTGCCCAATCCTGGGTCCAGCGACGCCGACAGCTTCCAACTTCGTGGGACAGCTCGATCCTCCATCCTGGTCGCCGACAACGCCTCCTGGTCCGCGAGATCTTCGAGCTACAGCGTCACCCACTCACCTTGTCGAGGTGGCTACCATCCGGTGCCCTCCTGGTGCCCACTGACTACTGGCTAGTAGTCTCGAACTTGGTCCCCTCTGCTTTCAGGTGTCATCTATCTTCGAGATCCAGGCTTGGATCCAACTGAACTTTCTTCACTGGTCACCGGCCAGCATCTTTTCTTCCGGCTCCTGGTCCGTCTACGAGGATTCCCGACGTCTTTTCAGACCTATGCAGCTGCAGCCCCTGGGCTAGGTAACTTCGGCATTTCGGTGCCCCAGCATAGCCTCACTATCCAAGGGTCAGAATCTACTTTCGTTTTCTCCCTACCAGGTCGGGTTCGCCCGAGAACACTAACTTTCTAATTCCTAGCTACCATAGACTTTTGTCCCGCATCTCGCGTGAGAGTGCACACACTGCACCCGAGTCCCCTAGGCCTCCTAGAAGTAATCTAACGATTCCCTAGTCAAGTCCTAGCGATTCCAAAAGCTATTAGTACTGTACTTACCTGCTAGGAATTTCGCATTCCACTTTCAGAGTATATGGTTTTCCGTGCCCCTCGGGCATTTGTATATACTGTGCTAACTTAAGTATTTTTGTAAGAGTTTTGGTTTGTGCTTAGTACCCTGTCCTCATAAAGAGTACAGGGCTGTTGTGATCTTTAAATAAATAACTGTTTATTTTCATAACACTTGTGTGGTGTCCTTTCACTTGGTATTCAAGGGGTATATGTGTGGTAAACAGCTGGCTTAACACGCCCTCTCGAGTCTTTAGCCTTAGACTGCTCGTATCCACGCTACTAGGATAGCTGGTCTATAAGGTTGACTTACAACCAATCATCAATAAGGGTTGCTGGACTGATACATAGTGTTCACTAGAATAGTGAGCACTGCATATCAGGCCACCTTCTCACACCCGATTCATGCCCTTATGTGGTTATAACAAATAATATCCTTATAAAGGCATAGGAATCATATCCATATTTAGTAATAGCCCACTCAGTCCAAAACAAGACAAGGCTACTCCCATAGACTCCTAGAAAGCACAACGCGTTCGTTAAACAAACCAAGCCTCCAGCATCCCGGGAATTCCCCCTGCTTCTGTTTTGATTTGCACAAGAACTCCTGGAGTCCAGAAAGAACTGTTAGTTCTTAGTGACGTCTTTTGTCCAACCTTATGTCAAACCCGGCACCTTTCAGGTATAAATATACCAACGTTGCCTTAACCCCTTCCATGCTCATGACGAACCCCAGCCGTCATGCACTACGGTGCTCGTGTGCTGATGACGGCTGGGGTTCGTCACGGCCCGCCCCTGTTCGTGTTGTTTACAGCACACCAGGGGAATCGTGGCCGCATGGAAGGGGTTAAGCAAACACACGGTGGTGGGGAGCAGAGCGACGTTCTACTTGTCCGGGAGCCCAGCTGTTGCCAGAGCCGAAGGAAAACGCCCCTCCCTTTGACGCACTGAGAGAGACACTGTCTTTTTCTCCAGCTGAGAAAATCCAGCTCCGGTGTTCCCAAGTCACCCCGCGGGTTGCTGGGAGATCGAGTCCTGAGAAACGAGATACAAGACTTCCTTCATTCTATAACCAAGGTACGGAGTTTATGAAAACCTTAGAGAGAATTCTTGATTCCGATACTTGGCAAAAACCTAACGTAACTTAAAACTGCAACTCACTTACTCCTTTTTTTTTTTTTTTAAACGGTTTTTATTGCAGAACTAAATGTGCAGTACATTTACCAAGATGGGATCACATCAGTGCAGATTCCTACCCCTCTTATCCCGCACCCATTTAGTTTACACAGCCATTCAGCCCACATCCCGAAGGCCGGGCGGCATCAATTACGTTCTTGGTGCATTTTACATTTTCTACCACATATAGTCCCCGTGCGAGGTAATCTGCTGTCTGCTTTTCAACTTATTCTCCCCTTCCCCCTCTATCACCAAGCAATAGTCCTTTTCTTCGTCAGTTTTGTACCCCTGAACTTACCCTCCCCCCCTCCTCCCCTCAGTGTCTCCGCCTTCGCCTGGCTCTGAGTGTCATGATCCTGTTGTGGTGGACAGAAGCATCTAACTGTTTACTGGGTGTGTGAGTCTGGTGAGGGTACCGACACCGCAGCAGTCCCAGTTGGGTCCTCAGGCTCCTCTGGCTCCCCCTCTCCTTCCTCCTCCACTGTACTACCTCGCAGTGCCTGTACCAGCATTTCCCATGCCATCGCTGCGCCCTGGGCTCGCTCATCCGATCTACGACGGGCAAGTTGGTACCTGACCGTGCTCAAGCTGGCCGCCCATTTTAGGAATTCATTCAGCCATCTCCGGTGCGTCGGCCCCGTTTTTGATTTCCATCCCTTGGTCAACTCCCTCTTAGCTAAGATTAGGCCCATGTCAATGAACTTGCTCGACATTTTATTTTTGGGTGTGTGTGAGAACCAATGAAATATGCTGACCGCTCCATCGTACGTCAGGTCCCTATCCGCCACTTCTTTCAACGTGTTGCCAATATCCCTCCAGTAATCCTGCAGATGAGGGCAGTCCCTTAGCATATGCACTAAATCCGCTCCTACCCTATTACATCTGCGCGCATTTCTAGTGCTCTTTCTGGCCCTCCGTACTAGTTGGGACCACGTGGTGTCCGGGATTTCCATCTGCAGGTCCGCTTCCCATTTGGCCTTCAGCCCCGCAAGCGGCTGCAAGGACTCACCCAGCATTCTGGAATAGAGGCACGTTACTGCTTTGAAGGTGCCCGCCGACATCATTGTGTACTGGCAGGCCAGTGTCGTCGGTGGTTCGAGCAGCCCTTCCCCCCAATGTGCCTGAATGACTCTCACCACAGCCGCGTGCAGTAGGTAATCCCCTCTCGGGAGATCATAGCGCTCCTGCAACGTCTGGTATGGGGTCATCACACCATCATCATAGAGATCTCCCACTATCTGCAACCCCGCTGCCTCCCAGAGCTGGAGCCTCGACCAATCTCCACCGTGTGGGAGTGCTGTCACCATGCCCAGTGGTATTTCGGGCGCATATGGATGCTTGACTCCCGCTCGCTTCTGCGAGGGGTTCCAACATAATCGGAACGTCTGTTCTTCTTGGGATAGGTCTCTGAGCACTAGCTTTTGCTGCAGGGGAATATAAGCTAATACATGGCGGGGGTACCGTTGTCTCTCTCCAGTTCCGGGCCGCCGTAAGCTCTCGCGATTTCTTGCGTAAAGGTTTGAAGTTGGGCAGCCAGGTAGTAGAGTTCGAAATCTGGGACTGCTAGGCCTCCATCGTCTTTGGGGCAGGTCAGCGTTGCCAACGCAATTCTGCGTCTGCCCTTTCCCCATAAGAATGATATAATCGCCGATCTCAACTGCCGGAAAACCGCTCCAGGCTCCCAATAGGGGAGAGTCCTGAAGTAGTACAGCAAGCACGGCAAGGCTACCATTTTTAAAAGAGATACCCGACAGGCTACTGACAGTGGAAGGGTGGCCCAAAAAGACATACTGTTCTGCAGAGCGCGGACACATCGTCCCACATTGCCGTCCAGCATGTTCGCCGGTTCGTGGTATATGTGTACTCCCAGGTAGGTTAGGCAGTCAGGTTCCCAACTAAGAAGTGCATGGGCTGGGGGTTGCTCCTCTTCCTTCCGTAGGGGGAAGAGACAGGTTTTGGCCCAGTTTACTTTTAGGCCTGACAAGGCCCCGAAGCGCGCCAGCAGTCTCTCCGCACCCTCCACAGCTCCCTCAGCATCCTCCAAGTAGAGGAGGATGTCGTCTGCATATAGTGAGATGAAGTGCTGTGTCCCTCTAAATTCCAACCGTTTGTAATAGTCACCTCGCCTGGCCATCACTGCAAGGGGTTCCACCGCTAGCGCAAATAGTAGGGGAGAAAGTGCACATCCCTGTCTGGTACCCTGATTCACCTCATACTGGTGGGAGACCAGAGCGCCAACCCTCACTCTTGCTCTCGCAGATGCGTATAATACCTTCGTCCAAGTTATGTACCCCTCTCCTAGGCCGAAACTCCGCATTACTCTATATAGATAATCCCATTCTAGGCTGTCAAAGGCCTTCTCTATGTCAACAGCCAACACGAGGGGGGTTCTTGCCTCCGGAGGTGGATCGTCTACCAATCTAAGCAGTCTGTGGATGTTGTGCGTCGTGTTGCGGGTGGGTATGAATCCGGATTGGTCCTTATGGACTAGGCCTTGCATGTGGGTTAACAATCTGGAGGCTAGCACCGTGCTCAGGATCTTGTAATCTGTTGTTAACATGGACAGCGGCCTATAAGACGCCGGGTCCGTGCTTTCCCTGCGTGGCTTCAGCAGAGGAATCATTATGGCTTCACACATTGATTGGGGGAGCCGGACATTATCCTTGGCTTCATTGTATACTATTTGGAGCTTTGGGGCCAATTGTTCGAGATATCGCCCATAGAACTCAATGGGCAACCCGTCTATGCCCGGAGTTTTGTTACGTGCCATCTGCTACATCCCTCCTCTAATTTCTTTCAACTCTATTTGGCCCCCTAGGGCGTCTGCCTGGTCCTGTTCAAGCCGCGGCAACTGTAAATTACTTAAAAGAGTGTCTATCGCCTCTCCCTGGTCCCCCAGCGTGCTCTTTTACAAGTCCTCATAATACGACCGGAAGCTGTCTAATATATCTGGTTGCATGCTACAGATGCGGCCCCCTTCCCCCTTCAGGGCCAAGATCGAGTGACTGCTCCTGGTGGGGTTCGCCAGCCAAGCTAGGAGTGTTCCAGTCTTATGCCCTTCCGCGTGCGCTTTCGTTAGGTACGTCCTATAATCAAAACTACGAAGGCGCTCCACCTCCACTGCTACCGCCTCCCTCGCTTCGCTAACCTTCCCCTGAAGCTCGGGCCAGTTGGGGCGCGCTAGTTCGGCCTCCCTAAGCATGCGCTCGGCTTTTTCTAGGTCGTCCAGCAGGGTCCTGCGCACCCCCACATATTTTCCTATGCAGTGGCCTCTTACTATAATTTTGAAGGCGTCCCATTCCACTGCTCTGGTAGTAGCGAAACCCTCGTTTTCCACAAAATATTGTGAGATCCTCCCTTCCAGCTCCTCCCGGAAAGGGGGGTCATCTAGCGTGTCCGGTCGCAGCCGCCACGTCGGAATCTGCGATATTTCAGTCATCCATTTCAGTGTTAGGAGTAGCGGGTTGTGATCGGATATTGTGCGCGCCAGATACTCAGTCCTGGCTCCTGCGGGAAGCACCGCCCGGGAGCATAGGAAAGTGTCAATGCGGACATGGAGGTTATGCAGGCTGGAATAAAACTAGTAGTCTCGCTCCGCTGGGTGTTGTGTGCGCCAGGCGTCTGTCAGTTCCCATTTTCCCTGCCAGTCTGAACTGCACCTCGCTAGCCTATGTACTGGGGATGTATGCAGTGGTGGATGTGACCTATCTAGTGCCGTATCTGCTATGAAATTGAAGTCCCCCGCCCCCCATCAGAACAGGGCCTGTAAGAAAACTGGCTAGCTCCCCGGATATCTTTGCAAAATAGTTTGTCTGGTCTACATTGGGTGCGTAGACACTGCTGAGTACAATGTGTCGGCCTCTAAGTTTGCCCTCGACCACCACAAATCTCCCTTCAGGGTCCACTATGTGTCTGGTTACTTGGAAAGGAGTTCCCGCCCTGATCCATATTAACACCCCTCTAGCAAAGGCAGAATACGTGGTGTTGAATAAGTGCCCTCTCCACCTACGCTGCAGCGCGAGTCCCTCTTTCTTTGTCAGGTGGGTTTCCTGTAGAAACGCTATGTGTACTCCTCTTCGAACCAGATAAGCATGAATCCTATGCCTCCTTGCCATAGTGTGCAGCCCCCTCACATTCCACGACACACATTTTATCGATCCCATATTAGCCATTGTCCCACAGTGTTCTGATCAGTTCAACGATGTATCGCCTCCCGGCGACAGGCGTGACACTGTTCCCGCCCCCCCTCAGAACTTCCCCTTCTCCCCCCCCTTCCCTACGCCTTGAGTCACCCCAACTTCTCCAGGCCCCTCCCCCCCAGAACAGGACCTAACCCCGAAAGAGCTGCTCCCATCCAAACTATGTACGAGCAAACGTGCTCACAAGTTCTACTAATCCGCAGTCTTCACTACGGAGGCCTTATGGGCCCTAAGGAGCGTGAACTAGGCTCGAGCACTTTTAAGCACAGTCCCCAATCCCCCCGCCACACAATACGCAGTAGAACTCACGATGATCCAGTCTTACAGCTGCCTGCTTAGGTGTCCAGGCGGCAGCCCCAACAGCCTATATTCCTGCAAGAGTGCCATTTCCCTCTCTCAGCTCCCGAGTATTTCCCCCGACGTCTGTGGTGTGATCGCTGGTCCCTTCATGCTGCCGAACTCCGATAGTTCCGTCTCTGAGCCCGTTCCCTGTTCATCCGAGCCCGAAACTCTCCCTGATTGGGCAAGTTCCAAGCCCGAGACATCCATTACAGCCTGTAGTGCCGCTCTCCTCTCGTCCTCCGTCTGGGATTCCGTAGGCCTCCTGGACCCCTGTCTGCGCCCCCGGAGCCTCCGCGATTTCCTCACCGGTTGCCTCTGTCATTCCTCCTCCTCTCTAAACCGGGCTCCGTCCGTGCCCACTTTGTAGGTGTCCCACCAAGCCAATGCCTCCGCCGCCGTAGGGAAGAACAGAGATTTCTCGTCCACTACTATTCGGAGTCTGGCCGGGAAAAGGAGTGAATACTGTATGCCTTCAGTTCGCAGTTCTTTCTTAATGGAAAGGAAAGAGGCCCGCAGCTTTTGAGTCTCGAACGTATAGTCTGGGAATAGCGTGACTTTACTATTGTCCACTTGGAAGGGGCCTGCCTCCCTGGCCCACTGCAGAAGCCAGTCCCTGTCCTTATAGTGTAGCAATTTGATGACCACTGGGCGAGGTGGTAGGCCCGGTTTCGGGGGTTTGGCCGGGACTCGGTGCGCACGCTCTAGTATGAAAAAGGGCGAAAGGCCCTCCGGGGCAACTGCCGTTTTCAGCCATTCGCTCAGGTAACCCACCATGTCCGAGCCCTCTTTTTTCTCTGGAAGGCCCACTAGGCGCACGTTGTTCCGCCGACTGCAGTTGGCATCCTCCGCCCGTCTCTCCAGGGTCTGTATGCGTTCCAGGGCCTCTGTAAGTCGCCCCTCCATGGTCTTGTGTGCTGGCACCACATCTTTCAAGGTGTCTTCCACAGATTTGACCCTGTCCACCAGCTTCCCGTGGTCTGCCCGTAAGAGCCCCAGACCCGTCGACACCTGCAGGATGTCTTGATGTAGTGCGTCTTTCGTGGCTGCGATGGCCTCTAGGATGCGGTTTTGCATCTGTTGTAGTTCCGTCGGGGGCTGCGGAACGTCGTCAGGTGATTCCGTGGCTGGGTTTCAGTCTCCCTTCGCCCCCTTGGGCTTCCCCATCTTGAATCGGGGTGGGTGCCTGGGGCCCCAACAAGGTTCGCTGGTGGCAGGCGCACCCCACAACGGGCAACAAGGAGGGCAGCAGCCAGGCAGGCTTCCGTTCGGGCTTGAACTCGGGTGACCCCGGGCCTCACAGCACTTTCACGCGTCCGCTTCCCCACTGGGTCTGGTCCGGCCGACGCGGTGTTGGCCCCAGGCGCAGGCCCTCCTTGTCGGAGCAGGCGATCACCGTTTCCTTGCCTACGGTCCAGCTCAGTGTTCCGCTGTTGGCGCAGTCCAGGCAGGCAATCAGGGTCCAGGGCCAGTGATGGGGTACAAGGGCGGAGACGCTCCGGGGTTCAAACGGATCCACCTCTCTCAAGGACCCACCGCAGTTGTGAGGTACTCCCGGTTCCGCAGGGAGATAGCAAGCTCCAGCACCGAGGGGATTCAAGAGCCGCACAGGCCGGGGGTGCCACGTGGCAGTCCTGGCCTGCAAAGTTCGTCTAGAGCAAATGCCCAGGCGGCGAGTGAGTACCGCCATGCGCAGTAGTTCCTCCAAGCGCTAAGCACACCTCAGTGTGTCGTTGCACCGCAGTCCCCGGGTTCCTCCAAACTGGCTAGTAGGGGGGCAGGTCTGCCGCCTCCGCGGAGTTTCTCCGAGCTCCTGAAATGCCAGCAGTGATTCAGGCCAGCGGGGCTGAGAGTAGGGGCTCGGGGTGAGGCCTCAGATTGAGGCTCCAGTGGTGGCTCTCCGGTCCCAGCAGAAGGTGTCTCCAGGTCCCCCCAGGCCTCCGGTAGTTGGTAGGGTCCCAGTCCGCCGTAGGCCCCAAGCCGGGGGGTCGCGTAATCAGGCGTCCCGGTGGTGGGGGCTCCAGCCAGTCCAGGGCGTCACTCACCAGTCGGCCCCCCACGCAGCTCTCTCCACCACGCCGCCCGCAGGGTGATCCCCACCAGTGACTGGGCGCAGCTCGCCGAGGGCCCGCTGAAAGCACGGGCGGCCTTCCCCAGGACCAAGCTCCGCCTGGGCCCAGAAGCCGGGGAGTCTCGTTGATCCTCCAGTCAGTTCAGGGGTCGCACAGAGACTCACCCGGAGCAGGGGGCCGGATCCGTGGCACTCGGGCTGGGATGCGCCTCCGCTGATTCGAGCTGCATCGGACAGGCGCAGGCTCCACCGCAACACCGCCTCTGCGATCACCGGCCGCAGGCACCGTCAGCCGCACAGTCAGGGCCTCGGTGCGGTCGCCATTTTGCTTGTCCCCGGGTGCACTCTTGATCGCTGGTTTTCAGCCGTTTTGCAGCGGCTAGCAGGTCGCCGCCGGCCCCCAAGCAGGCACCGGGGTCCGCCATCGTAGTTCCCCCCGAGTTTCGGGGGGTATGTCCACATTTGCAGTGGATTATTTGCAGGATTAGCGGGCGGAGGTCGGGAGCCGCTTTAGGCAGCGACCATCTCCGTAGGCTGCTAGCCACGCCCCCTCTCAACTCACTTACTCCTTCCCACGTATTAGGCTTAGGTCAGGTACACTGGGGTAGGCGTATCTTAGAAGCACCAGTTGAGTTCGTTAGTCAGTGTTATTATGTATGTATATATTTCATCCATTTTAAAGTTTCATATGGCTAAGAAACCAAATCAATGCTTTTACAGTATTATTTCATAATATTACTTTTACTGTACGCACTTTACCTTATAATAAGTACTGCAATTGTGGCAATTCATTTCTCTAGCATGAGAAAGAAGACTGCTCAATAAAATACCACCTTTTATTGAAAACGCCTGTCTCTCTATTTCATTGCACTCTGGTGAAATTAAGCATGCACGATTGACTGAGTGAAATAGTTGTGTATTGTTTTCACACGACTCTAGAGATACACTCTTTATTCTGAGGGAGCAAAGTTGTCATGTTTATGCGGTTGTCAGAAACTAATCCCTTCTTGTTTAAATCAGGACGGTTAACCCTTTCCTGAACATTCAAGAAAGTTTCTAGTGACCTCTGAGCTAGCTGGCAAAACTAATTAAGTCTAACATAGTCAGTAGAGACCTAGATGACCTCAGTCCTACGTCTACACTGCTGTTTATGTTATTCCAATGAGCAGAGCCTATTGGGAATATAGGAACTACACTACAAGAGAAAACAGAAGTCCTCATCCTCGGCTCCACCCCTCTACATGGGACAACACCTGGTGGCCCCTTGCCCTCGGAAACCTACCCACCTCAATGGACCACTCCCCGATCCTCGGCATGATACTCAATGCTTCAATCACCATGAACTACCAGATCAACGCCATGTTCTCCACTTGCTTCAACACCCTCTACATACTTTGCAAGAACTTCAAATGAACCCCCCCCCGCCACCAGGAAGACCGTCACCCACGCACACATCACCAGCCGACTGCACTACAGAAAGGCCCTCCATGCCGGAATCAACAGACAAATCCTCCGCAGACTCCAGACCGCCCACAACACTGTAGCTAGACTTATCCTTGACATCCTGTGACATGACCACATCACCCAACACCTCTGCGACCTCCACTGGCTCCCCATCAAAAAAAGGATAACCTTCAAACACGCTTACACATGCCTACAAACGAATCTCCTAACACGCCCCCATGGGAACCTCCACTCTGCCGACCTAGCCCTAGCCACGGTCCCCTACATCCACAGGGCTAGAGCGGGTGGCAGATGCTTCTCCTACCTCGCGGCCAAGACCTGGAACAAACTCCCCCTCCGCATCAGATGAAGCCTGACACTGAACCAATTAAGAAAGGACCTCAAGACCTGGCTCTTCAAATGACCCACGGAGCTGCTTGTAACTCCCACCCTCCCCGCACTTTGAGACCCTCACGGGTGAGTAGCAGACTTCAAAAATCCCTGATTGATTGATTGATTGATTGAGTGATACCTGAGAAGTCAAGATATCAATTTCTATGAAGTCTTGTTCATTATTTATAAACAATCACTGGACAGACAATTCAAAAAGGGTACAGAAAAAACATGAATATATATTCATGTAAGCTAAATTATTATGGTGCAATTAATGACAAAATGAATAAATGAGCATTTTTATTTGAAACATACACCTACATAAATGAACATATATAATTCAAAAAGAGGATGCGTAGAAAAGTAAATATAAGATAATATTAATAATGAGACTGTCTTTCAATGTGTGCCCGGCGTGCTCACTCAAAGGTACGCCATGGTGCAGACCGGAGCAGTGCGCCCTATACATATTATGGCCTTTGGTGTGCATGGTAATGCCGGTGAAAAACTGCAGAGCAAGCATTTCTCATTAACACCAGGATATATCTAAGGCAGCGCTGTGTGACTCACCAGTGAAACGTTAGCTTGTAGGATGCTCCCCTAAGTATATTATTTCTAAGGCATTTAGACATGTCTTGCTAGTGATTCCCACTCCCTTTCTGATATGTTTTCCCAAATCCCTTGAACATCTTTCCTTATAGTACAAGGAATCTGGTTCCCCTGTCTACCCAAGAGCGAGGTCAGATCTTGATGGTCAGGAGTTCAATAATATCTAGTTCCAGGTTGGAGGAGAAATTTGTCCATTGGAACGCCATTGGCCCTTCTCCTAGCCAGCAGGCCCTGAGAGTTGGCCATTATGCAGCCTTTCATTTGTTAGCCTAACTGAATTTTATTCAGGGTTGCCAACAATAACTCCCAGCTCACCTTGTAGTCTTTTCTGATGTAACACTTCCAATACACTGATTTACACAACTATGATTGTCTCTGTGCAATGTGTGTATTATGTAAAGTGCTCTGACACCCTACACTGGTATGAGTGGTGCTATAATACTAAATGAATCAGAGAGCCAGTGGTTCTGGAGACTTGAGGGCCGCTGTTAAAGGGTGCTAGTGAGGGAATCCATGGTAGAGGTGGCCATTGGGGGGCGCCAACAAACATTGTCGCACAGGGCTCCACCAGTGTTAAAGGCGGCCTGGCTTGTGCCTAGTTGAAGTTGGCAGACCAAAGTCCAATTGAACAACCTGCAAAGCACACGTCGTTCTTTTGGACTTTCTGAATTTCTTTTAGATATCACGCAAGTTAGAAATCTCTCTGCTTAGCGTAGTGTGCAGCCTGGCTGGTATTTTGTTGCTTCTTTCCGTCTGTGCATCCGGATATACAATACAACAAGTAACATTACATCTACAGCAGTAAAATCTTATAATGGTACTATCATTGGAGTCTTGTGCTTTTCTAAACCCGAAGTGTACTTGCCTGTATAACCAATTCATGTAATGGTGTGTGTCTAAATTGCAAACCTGCCATAAGACCCTTAACGTGGCGATTTATGTGTGAAAATCCAGTCTTTTCACTTGTTTAAGCATGAGTTTGGAGTGATAGTTGGCGCTGCACCCACACGCGCGGTCTGGTTCCTGGCGCACATAACCATGGCTGCAGCGCACAGAGACCCCACACTGCCGCACACAGAGGAAAAAAATTAGAGGGAACATTGGTCCTAACCATGCCGAAAAATTGGATAAGGTACTGGCGGCCATCGAGCAGTCCTGGGTCATGATGGAAGAACGGTTCAGCACCCTCGTTACAAACCATAACATATTATTGGCTGACCACCGTAAACTGGCAGACAAAGTTGCGGATGGAGAGAAAACGATTGCCACTCTACCGCCCATTGCAAAAACGCAAAAAGAAACATTACGGACACTGCAGAATCGGGTGGCGGTCCTGGAAGAACGTGCAAATGATTTTGAAGGTCGCTCGAGAAGATGTAACTTTGCATCCTGGGCCTGCCAGAAGGTATAGAGGGAATAAACCCCATCGCCCACATAGAAACCTGGGTCCGCACCTTCACATCGCCCACGGACATCACACCTTTTTTCTCAATATGGTGCCGGCTCGTTGCCCACCTCTGGGATCCCCACCGCACCAATTAATAGCAAAGTTTCTCCATTACCAGGCCAGAGATGCAGTGCGCCGAGCCGCCAGACAACACTGGCCCATCCGAGTCGAAGATAAGCTGATCATACTTTTTCCGAACTACTCTCGAGCAGTGCAGCTTCAATGATCTTTGTTCCTGGAAGTCAATCGGCGACTCCGCCAAGAGGGAATCCAATAGTCGCTGTTATTTCCAGCATGACGAAAGATCATGCACAATGGATCCACTACTTTTTCCACAGACCCTGCGGCAGCCTACGACTGGATAGAACAAAACTTCCAAAAACACCCCACCCTACCTCAAAACGTAATGAACAATCTCAAACATCAAAAAACAGACGCCGCCGACCCTAGAAACTATGTAAACACCCGAAACCCACGACCCACACCCAGGTCACAGGATCCCCTGACTTTGAGAAAATCAAAGCTGAGCACCGGAAAGCCCTGCAAGCAGCAGCAGAACTAGGGCCGACATCATCGCCAATAGACGAAGACACACATCTTCACTTCGGAAGAAGAAAGCAGCGACACGTCCGAGTCCTGAACAGGCTCAGTGATCATCACCGCAAACTGCAAACACACTTATATGAACCGTATCCATTACCAGACATATGCCTGCATCACGTGTTTGATTAATGCTTTGGTAAGAGCTGATCATATACACATCACAAACAGTGTATCGTAGATAGACACTAGACCCCTCCTCATGCACAGATCCTGCAACAGCCACGCGTGAGACTGGGCCAGGCTTGCAGTCAGCCCGACCCACAATATATTGGAGTATAAGGGACATGCACAGTTTGGATGCACTGCCCGTTGCTGTAGGTCCAAAGTATTAGGAGTATCTCCCACCCCAGTTTATATGCCTACACTTGTCATCTACTCACACACTGAATATATACCATCAGATGGAGGAGCGCTAAAAGCTCATGCGCGGCTCCTTGGCCGAACAAAGAGGGACGCTCACTCACATCTTCCTCCCCGTGTGACACGCATTCCATAACTCTCATGATCCCCAATGGCATGTAAAGGCGATCTTAACATCCTTACACTTAATGTGTGAGGCATGCAAACGGCCCGCAAGAGATATGCAGTATATGCTTACATTAAAAGACAGAATGCCCAAATAGTAGGCATGGGCGGAAAATCCGTTCCGCTCGCGGATTTTGCGGATTTTCGGGAAATCCGCAATCCGCGAGATTCGCGAATCTCCCGCAAAATCCGCAAATCCGCAAGCAGCGGATTTTGCTCGCACTGCTCGCACTGTTCGCGTGAGTTCGCGCCCCGCGAATAAGTGCAAAATTGCAGAAATACGATCTTAGCAAAACTGAAAGTAACTACTTACCAGGTTCAAAAGTTCAGGCTCATCATTAGTAGCCATTTCCTGTAGTGCTTCCTGAGGGGCCCCTCCAGAGTTCAGTTGCCAGTTGAAACTATTATGTGACCCTGCTCTGAACCTCAGAATAGTTACACATATGCCACAAAGGTCCTGAATTACAGCTAAGGGAGAGAAGCAGGAGCCAGGCTGGAAGTTAAAATCCATTAATCAGCCCCTAATTCATTATTGTCAGTTGGGGCAGGGCAGGTGTTGTAACTAATTTTGCAACAATGAAAGCACTTAGCAAGTGCAAAAGATCACTAATCAGGGCGCACTAAGGAAGCAGGTGCCAGCTAAAAAAATATTCTGTGACACATTAATCAGCCCCAAATTAATTCAGGTCACTTGAGGCAGGGAAGGTGTGCTTTGCTTTGCCGAAAATAATGTACACTGGACAACCAGAGGGTGTGGTGATGAAACAGAGGGTGGCATGGGTGGGCCAGAGGGTGGCATGAGTAGTCAGAGAGTGGCAGTGGTGACAGAGAGTGGCAGTGATGAAGAAGAGTGTCCCAAACAGGCTGGACACGTAGAAACAACAAGTTCGCAAAACTTGCGACCCGACAGGTAAGTTCGCAAATTGCGAAATTGTAAAAACCCTCGCGAACTGGCAGAAACACGGGCGAACACAAAAAAAAAAAAATCCGCAAATTCGCTGGAATTCGCGGATTTTGCGGATTGCGAATCCGCAAATCCGCAAAATTCGCGAACGCGAGATCCGCAAAATTCGCTCATGAGCGATGGTCCAAGAAACGCATCTAACAGCGGGAGAGCTTGAGAAACTGCTTAAACAATGGCGGGGCACATTCTGTGTAACCACATACTCAGCGTTTGCATGGGGAGCACTTATCTGGCTATGGCTGGGAGTCCCGTTCCTAGAGTTGCACAGAACAATTGACACAGAAGGTCGCTTTACCCTCCTGGAGGGACTACTAGATGGTCGGCCAATCCTAATAGGTAGTTTCTATGAGCTAAACACAGAACAGGGAAAATATGGGGATTCCCTATCCCATACTCTGGCTCAGTATGCCATGTCACCCTGGATATTAGGAGGAGACTATAACTGTGTGCAGCACCTATTCCTGGACAGATCACATCCACCACACCCGGCATCCCTGGCCATTGCACAAACAAAGCGATTTATTACCTGGGTTGATTACTGGTCTCTGGTATATGCATGGCGCAGCAAGTACCCCACGACCAGACTATACTCCTTTAACATAACCTTAGAGTTTGCCTAGAGCGATTCCTATGTACATCACACATAATTCCCATGATCCAAGCTGCTGACTATTTAGGACGAAAGCTGTCTGACCATGACTCACATATGCTCACTCTAACTTGGCAACCGCCCCGGTGTCCGCCTGGCTACTACTTTGTGAATGTCTACAGGATCAGGTGTTCAGACATGAACAAAAAAGACACATCCAGACTAACTTTCAGGAAAATACTGAGACAGCAACCATCAGAAAATTAGAATGGGACACGTTTAAGGTTGTGATCAGTGGGACATGCATTCGGCAAATCTCTGTAGTTCGTAAGACTCTAGAACAATGTATATTAGAGGAAGAGCAGAGGATGACAACACTGAAGCAGACAAAAATGAGGTAACACTGGCTCAGGTAGCGGACACTAAAACCGCATACGCGAAGGTACTTGCGGACCTTAGGCAATACAGCTTTAAAGTGCACACAGCCAGGAGGCACAGGGAGGGAGATAGAGCAAGCACATTGTTAACATGGCTTGTGCGGCAAGACACTGTCTCGGGGCCTATAACTGAAGTGATCACAGGCACGACAGTCCTCTCTCAAGTCAACATTATACCAGCATTCTACACTTATTATGCAGAATTATATACTGCCCTAGCCAGTCAGATCTCGAAGCAGTGGACCGATTCCTAGCTAAATACACGCTGCTGCGTATAGCGATGGCCAACAAAGACACCCTTCACACAACCATCTCACCTGCGGATGTGACACAGGCAATACAAACCCTAGCTAAAAACAAGGCCCCGGTTTTCAATGGCCTACCATTAAAATGTTACCAAACATTCTCTGCACTGCTAGTGACACGTTTGGTAGAAATGTATGAGGCAGCGCTGGAAGAGGGGGAGTTCCCGCATTTTCTCCGAGAATCACTGATTGTATCTTTCTTAAAGCCAGACGGTGCCCCTTGCCACCTGGGATCCTATTGGCCTATTGCATTGCTCTCTGCAGATTACAAAATGTTTGGCAAAATACTGGTGGAGCGCTATGCATCAGTTCTCCCAACACTAGTGCACTCGGATCAGTGTGGGTTCGTACAAGGGAGATGCGCCTCCCACATCATCCGGCGGCTGCTCCATGTTCAGGACCAGGTCAAAGGCAGTTATCCCAGTGCTGCCTACCTGATCCTGCACCTGGAGAAGGCCTTTGATACATAGTCATGGCCATACCTATTCGCTGTGCTCCGGAGGATGGGAGGGGGTCCACGATTACGGGCGTATACTAAACTGTTATATACGAAGCCCACCTCTAGAATCAGACTGGGCTGACATATATCGTCCACTTTCACAATGTGGAGAGGCACACGGAGGGCTGCCCACTCTCCCCATTGCCCTTTGCCTTAGTGATGGAGCCATCCATCTTATGGAAGAGGGCAAGCAACAGGGTATCCTGTTGGTGGGAACCACACATGGCATATCACTGTATGCAGATGATCTGCCACTTAATGTGCATGACATCACATCAGACTTCACCCCTATTTTTGCTGCATTGAAAGATTTTGAGACAGTAGCTGGCCTTAGAGTCAACTGGCCAAATTATACAATATATCCACTTTCTGCCGATCTCCCTCCATAAATGGTACATATTGGAGGAGTCCGTCTTGCATGGAACGCACGTGCTCCACACTACCTAGGCGTATGCCTGTACTACTGTTCCGCTGGACATATATGAGGGCAATCATTGTAAAGTGTTAGCAGGCATCTGCTCCTGGGTAAGCTTCGGGAAGACCCTCCCCCTGACCCCATAGATAAAATAGCATGTGGATAAAAGGGTACTAGTCCCGCGACTGCTCTGTCACTTCTCCAGTCTCCCGATAGTCACTCCCCACTCCTTTTTCCAAGAGCTAAATATTCTCTTATGCACCTTAATTTGGGGCAATGGGCGTAGATGAGTAGCCTTGACCAAAAGGCAGCTGCCTGTGCACCAGAGAGTCCTTGGAGCCCCATAATTCGAGGCATACTTCCTAGCGGCCCAGAGTCAGTGGATTTTGCAATTGACAACAGGACACTCATTAGGGGAGACAAACACAGACACTGGACCAATATCAATCCCAGCGATTAGATGTATGCTAATGTCAGGATCCAGACCAATAGCAACCTAACCCATTGTTGGCGACAGTGGCACGCAACTGCATGCAACATATTCACCAAATGTCTGTGAGACTCTGCTTTATACCACATTGCTACCATTAGCACGTCTCCCCCGAGATTGTGAGCACTATACTGCATGAGCCCTCCAAATCTGGACAGACCATTCACTAAAGGAGATAGGATAAATGTTTGCAGATGGTCACCTGCTCTCTATTGATGTGCTACCACAAGAGATTGACCTCCCCATTGGCCAGGTCCTCCTTTATAGTCAACTGGTGGCAGACTTCTGCCAAACCTGGCAAATATTAGACAGGGAACCTGCAACTCGTTGGGTCCTCCCTGCTATTCTGCAAATGGGCTCCAGATACCATATAGTGAGGTGGCTCTCCAGGGCCATTCGAGATCTCAAAGCGGTGTCACTCACCCCTCTGCGGGAATAATGGGAAGAGGGGCTCCAGAGGCTACTTCATGACAAAGAGTGGGAACAAGCGTTAGAATACCCAAAGAATCAATATAGCCCTAGGCTTAACATTAGGTCCCCCAGTTCCACCCTGCAAATGAAATGGAAACCTATGTGCCCTCTGGAGCTCTATTTTCCACTTCCAGTGCTTGAGTTCGGGGAAGGCTTCTGAAAATAAATCAATAACAAACTGTCGTACGTCTTTGTCTTCTCTCCCTTCCGGAATCCCCAAAATACGTAAATTGTTCCTTCTGGAACGATTCTCCAAATCTATAAGTGGAGGGATGGAGGGATGTTATTGTCGCCTTTTGCTGAACAATCTCATCCTCAATCACGGAAATCCTTGCTTCCGCTTCCCCAATCCTTGTAGACATCTCTGTACAAGTTTTTGCCACTTGACGCACTGTATTTTGTAATTTGCGACCAGCACCCTGAGTACGAAGTCCCTCCGCCTTAGTCTCCTGCCATTATAACTTGATATATGGTACTGAGAGTGATCTCTCCTTCTACCCTGACACCAGTGCCATCATTTTCTCTGGGTTTCTCAGTATTATTGCCAGAGCCTCCATCGATTTCCCCAACCTGTGAGGAAAATGAATAGTCCCAAACTTGTGACCCAGCTTTGTCAGATGCTTCCTTCGATGCAGTTTTGGAAAGATCCCTTAATTTGCAAACAGTTCCTTTGACAATAGATGTATCCAAACTCATTTCCTCATCATCCTGCTGGACATAGCTGGTATCACTCTTGTCATCTGCCCAATCTCCTCCTACACTCTCATTCTCAGATGAGTTATAGGGTTCTGACATTAAATAGAACTTTCCCCCTGAGTTTCCTGAGTCAAGATCTTTAATTAAATATTTATCAGAGCTCTCCAGATTACCCATATCTCTCGTATCTGGTAATTTCTTGCGACAGTGTCCTTGGTTCTGGCTATCTATACTAAATTTTGTATGTTCATAAATCCAGGCATCCCCCTGAGAGTAAACGGGGAGCATTTCTGCTACCGGTATGGGCTGGGTCTGATTAAATGATTCATGTATCTCAAATGTTTCAGCCACCTCATTTGTTCTACTCACATTGTTATTACCCCCATGGGGCATTTCTTTCTGAGATGGGGTAGCTTGCTGAATGGTAGCCGCCTGTATACCAACGTCATTGCTCTGCACCTCATCCCCTATATCTCCTGAGACAAGCAATCTGGCGCCTTCTTCATTTACTATTAAAACTGCTGGCCCCCTTTGCGTTAAAGTTTTTTGTTTCAATTTCTGCTCTGATATTGCATTTGATACTTTGTTGCTGATTGGTATAATTACCGGAGTCCCCGGTGAAAAAGTGATGTCTGGGCTCTTACCTTTGCCCTGCTGTTTCTTGAAGATCCCGGGAACCATGAGCGATTTATGACCAGTGCTGTTTCCTTTCTGAGCGGATCCAGTAGAAGAGCCTGTTTTCTCAAGGCGGGCTCCAACCATGCCACCACGCCCAACAGTCTTGCTTCCATTTCGAGAGGGGAGGACGGGAGAAGTTGGAACTGCAGATGCAGCTGCCCGGGTCTTAGCGCCCTTACCGGCGTTCTTCGGGCCATTGTGATGCAAGCTGCCTGCCAGGAACGTCTCCACTGATAGCACACTCTAAAGCGCCACAGATATCGAATGGACCAATGCTGTCCGCCGCGATCAACCCGCGATGAATCCTCAAATAGACGGTGTCGCCACATCCACAACATGCCCCAGAAGGTATCACATATTAATCCACGGGAGGGTTAAACAGGGGGGGGAGTTCCACAGAGGAGCATCCACAGCCTGCTCACTCGATCACAACCGCCATCTTGCCAATTTTCTGCTTCGGGGATCTTTATACGATTTAGCAAGGCCTGACAGGAAGAGAGGAGGGAAGGGCTGTAAATTTTTTGTTCGCCCTGATTTCTGTCAGGCCACGGTTTAAAAGAGATGGCATTTGCGCCAAATGATTCCACTTTTTCAAGCGAAGGGTGCACAGGCCTTCCTTCTCAATCCTTCTATGCTAAAAATCGTGTATAAAGACAGAACACATTTGTTTGTTTCTGAAATAGTAGCGCAGGAATTTTTTAGCACAATATAGAGTGATTTTAGTCAAATATCCAGTAATTAAGAGAACACTGCATTCTTCAGCAATGTGGGTGTCCCCATTCTAATGGCGGTATCGCCCTATTGTGGGTTTGTTTTTCTTTTCTTTTTTTCCTCTGGTTTGGGGGTGGGAGGAGTGTACCTAATCCTCTCTCCATCACTAGAGGACTAACCTAGTCCTTAATGCCTCATTTGGGTGGGGGTTGGGGTGGGCGGGCAAGGGAGGAGGATGAGGATGAGGGAGGGGGCAAGGGAAGGCACGTTTGTGATATGGGGTTTGCTTGGCATCAAGGTTATGGTACTTATCATCATGATAAGAATAATGTTTTTTGTATTTCTGACACAGAGGTAAGGGTGTGGCCAGAGTAAACAAGAAAAGGTCGATTTAAATGTACAACAATGATCAATACATTTTCTGTTTCTTCATGGAATATATGTGGCCTAAATGATAAAAGGAAAAGGGGGGTAATGGCTCAAATTCTAACAACAATGCGGGTGGATCTACTCCGTGTACAAGAAACACATATTGTATGGAACAATAGAAAGCGGTTAACCGCATGCGCGCTAGCGGGTTTTCCCGCTGCGCGCTGAAAATTCGAAAATCGCGCGTTACGTGACAAAGCCAGCTCGTCATGCGCGGAGTGCAGGTAACGCCCATTACGAGCTGGCTTTGTCACCAGCATTGAAGGGGTTAAATGATCTGTGTATGGAGATACTCGGCTGTACTAGGCAGAGCTCGACCCCTAGAGGTGTGGCGATTTTAGGTTTAAAGCATTTTTATTAAGACAAAGGAATACGGGGATGGGGAGCAGGAGGGTAGGGTTACATACAATACAATACAAGAAAAAAGCGCAGTATCAGGAGCGTTGTTGAGGAACAGTTCGTCAGCCCAGAGGAGAAGCATTGGTAGATGAAAAGATAAAAAGCAACTTATATCTCCATTCCGAGCATGTCCAGCACCCCAAATCTGAGCAGAGAAAGCAATGAAAGTAACCCAGAAAAGCACAACCCAACCCCTCCCAGAACCCCTGCCCCAAGAAAAAGGAACAACTCCCCAACTCCCCCCAACCCCCCGTCCAATGGCCCACTACCAATATTACCCGCCCCAAAGCCGCACCCCCCTCCACCCAGAACCCGCCCCCCACTTATCCTATTCTGCCGGAGTAACCGGCGGCGTCAGCCTCAGAAGCCTGAGGTACCTCGGGCAGGTGAGCTCCCTGAACTCGGTGGTAAGTAGCGCAAGGAAGGGTTGCCACAGCTCATCAAATTGGTCTATCTCCCCCGCCACCGTGAGCGACAACTTCTCCATTCCCAACACGTGCCAGAGTCTATGTAACCAACCCGTAATGGAAGGGACAGTAGTGGTGCGCCAATGGATAAGGATATTCTGGACCGCAGACCCCAGTGCGATTGCGATCTGCCTGCCCCTGCGAGACTTCAGTGGGTACATCAGGCCATTGGGGAGGCCCAGTAAGACATACGCCGGGAAGCGTGGGAGCTCGATTTCAAAGTGCTTATCCACCTCATCCAGAACCTCCCTCCAATAGGCGGCCAGCAAGGGACAATCCCAAAGAATGTGTGAGAGGGTCCCCACCTGTCCGCAACCTCTCCAGCACCCCCTGTCAGTGTGCCTATGCATCTCACACAGTCTCTCTGGAGTGTAGTACCAGTACGTGGACACCTTGGTAAACGTCTCAGTAAGGCCGGTATGGTACGCAGAGTGTCGTGCCCGATGTGCAATCTGGTCCCATTCCTTGTGGCTAAGTGTTCTACCCAGCTCCCTGTGCCATCGTTCCCTCCCCGGGTTATAATAGTGGAACGGCGGGGGTTGTAGATGCTTGTAAAGATCAGAAATCAATTTAGCATCGGAGGTGCGGGTCACCAGCCACTGCTCATACGGTGTAATTTGACGATCGGAGGTGTCCCGCACCTGGGGCTGGAGGGCCCAATGCCGGACCTGCATGTAACGCAGCCTATCTAACTCCGTCAGGCCGAATTCTTGCCGCAGCTGCTGAAAGGGAACCACGCCGTCGGGCCCATAGACCTGGAAGAGCGCCCTACAGCCCGCCGTCCTCCAATGGGAAAAAGCGCCCGGCTCCATCCCTGGGGAGAAGTCGGGATTCCCCACTATGGGTGTAAACGGTGAAGGAAAAGTGGTAAGGCCCGTGCCTCGCAGACTGCATCCCACACCCTCAAGGGGACCCGTGTAACGAAAGAAGCGTACAGGTTGGGGGGTCGATGAGCACGGCGTAAGAATGGGACCTCCTGTAAGGTGCGGCCTGCCACCGCTTGGTCTTGAAAAAGCCAGTGTTTGTCGGACTCCCACCTGCTCCACTCTACAAGGTATCTTAGCTGCGCCGCCTAAAAGTACTTACGGAGGTCCGGGATACCGAGGCCCCCTGCTTCCGGGGCAAGCGTGGAGAGGACCCTCTTCATCCGCGGCTTGCGGCCTTGCCAGACAAAGCGGGAGATGTCGGCCTGCGTTTGTCGAATCCAGCCCACTGGAGGCTGGAGAGGCAGGGCACGAAAAAGATATAATATCTGAGGCAAGACCGTCATCTTAACAGCCGCGATCCTTCCCAGCCAGGACAGCAGGCTCTTACCCCAGCGGCCAAGCTCCTCCCTAATCTTCTTACTAAGAGAAGTGTAATTGGCCGCCACCATCGCTGGCAACGTAGGTGCCAGTAGGATCCCTAGGTATGGTACCAGGGACGAGGACCACTGCATAGGGAAGAGTCGCTGAAGGTCCCTCCTGGTGTCCGTAGCCAGAGACACATCTAGAGCCACCGATTTGCTCACGTTCATTTTAAAGCCGGCCACACGTGCAAAGGCATCCAACTCTTGGATGCAGGCGGGCAAGGACCTCCTAGGGTCGTCTAGGGTCAGCAGGACATCGTCAGCATAGAGGCTGACAGTGTGAACATACTGGCCCATCCTGATCCCAACAGCATCCGGGTTGTGGCGGATCCTTTGGACGAACGGCTTCATGTAGAGAGCGAACAGGAGTGGAGAGAGGGGGCAGCCCTGCCTCGTGCCGCGCGGGATCGCAAAACCACGGGAGCTGCACCCGTTGACCCGCACAGATGCCGAGGGATACTTATAGCAGTTGAAGACCATAGTGCGGAATTTATCACCAATTCCCAGTTTTCTGAGGACTAGCTCGAGATACGGCCAATGAACCCTGTCAAAGGCCTTCTCCGCATCAACCGCTAGCAACATCCGCTCCCCGGGGATCCGCGAGGCCTTCTCTAAAACGTGCGTCACCCGCTTGGTATTGTCGATCGTCTGCCTGCCGGGCACAAAACCAGCCTGGTCCGCCTCAACCAAACCGGGGAGGTGTAGGGCCAGCCTGGACGCCAGAATCCCCGTGTATAGCTTAAGGTCGACATTTAGGAGCGAGATAGGCCTATACGAGCCGCATAAAGCCCGGTCTTTCCCGGGTTTCGGGATCACCGATACCGTCGCCCTCAGGAGATCCGGTGGGATAGCTCCCGGGTCGGCGAAGGAATTAAATAGTTGAGTTAAGACAGGGGCCACAACCGGGCAAAAGGTCTTATAGAACAGGGACGTGTATCCGTCCGGGCCCGGGGCCTTCCCGTGCTTCAACCGAGCTATAGCGGAAATCACCTCCTCAACGCGAATATCCCGCTCCAGATATTCCGCCTGAGCGGGGTCCATCGCCGGAAGGGGCACCGACTCCAAATAGTCCTCGGCGTCCCGCGGCGAGGAGGGCTCCGCAGCGTACAGCGCCTCGTAGAAACTGCAGAAAGTTTCCGCCACCTCCGCGTCACCGGAAACGGCCACTCCGTCTGTACTCACAAGTTCCTTCACGACGTTACGCTGTTGCGCGACCCGAAGCCGGTGTGCCAGGAGTTTGCCGCACCTGTCCCCCCCAGTGTAGTAGGCATGTTTCAAGCGCAAGGCGGCGTATTCCGCTCTATCCAGGTCCAGCGCCGACAGGAGCTTCCTAGCTGCCTTCAGCTGCCTCCAAACCCTCGGAGCACCGGTACGGCGGTGGACCTGCTCAAGCTCCCGAACCTGAACAGTCAGTTCATCCCTCTTCCGTTGCCGCTCTCTATTTTCCGCCGAGGAGATGGAGATGAACTCCCCCCGAAGAACCGCCTTCAATGCAGCCCACTGTGTCGCTAGGGAAGTGTCGGTATTGCTATTGTGTGTCTGATAATCCTGTATGACCTCAATACGTTTCACCACCGTCTTCTTGTGTAAAAGGGTGTCCCTAAGGCGCCACACCCCCCGAGAGGGGGAGGCCACCGGCCATGCAAACGCGCCAGTAACTGGCGCATGGTCAGACAGTGTTAGGACCCCAATGTCCGCCGTCGTAGCGGCGGCACGCATCGGCCCACTAACTAGGAGATAATCCAACCGCGCGTAGGTTCGGTGCGCATTCGAAAAGTAGGAGTAGTCCCTATCGGTGGGGTGCATGGAGCGCCAAAGATCGTGTAGGTCCATGTCCGCAATTCGGGCCTTCACAGCCTGGGAAAGTTCTCCAGTCTGCAGAAACCGCTGAGCCGACCTATCCAGCACTGAATCAAAGACTATATTAAGGTCCCCCCCTAGAATAACATGTCGATCGGGAGAGGCAGTGACATCCACCAGTACCGAGTCCAAGAAACGTTCCTGGTGGTCATTCGGGCTATAGACGGAGCCAACCGTAAACGCTATGCCTCCCAGGCGGAGGCGATAAGCCAAAAGCCTCCCCTTCTGCTCAGCATATTTATATAGTACCTCCCCCCTAAAGGAGCTCGCTATGAGAATGGCGACCCCCGCGGTTTTGGTCGCCGCAGAAGAGAAAAACTGGGTGGGGAACTTAGCAGAGCGCAATCTGTGGCAGTCACGGGACAACAAGTGGGTCTCCTGCAAAAGGCATATGTCAGCCTGCGTCCCCTCAAGTAGAGACAAAATCGCCCTGCGCTTGACAGGATTATTCAGTCCCTTAACATTAAGGGTCACTACCTTCAGGGACGACATGTCTCCCAGGGACCAGGAACGCTATGCTGCGGGCAAGGAACCAGAGGGCGGGGGGGGCGCGGGGCGGCTGCGCAGGACAGGCCAGAGCAGGCCAGGCGTGGGCATGGACAGCATCGGACGGGACTTCCCCAACTTCAGAACAACACCGAACCCCACCCCAAACACACCCATGGCAACTAGCCAAATGCAAACTCAAACAACCCATTGTCTCAGTCAAGCCCCAAAACGGGCAAGTCCGTAGAAAGTAGAAAAGTGGACGTCCAGCCACTCACCTCGACCCGCTCCCTCCCATCCCCCCCAGCCCCGAACCTGGCATCGAAGAGGCTATGTTCATCTCCCCCCGGAGTGAGTCTAGGCCGTCAAGGCCACCCCGTTGGAGTCGGCCAAGTCCCTGGCCGCCGCCCTCAAGGCACCGGCCATGTCCGCCCTGATAGTTGGGGAATCAGGACGCCCAGCGCTCGCTGTCGATCGTCGCCTCGCTGATCTCCGTCGGCCCCTTCTCTCTGATGTGTGGCTCCGTCCTCATCTGTAGCCGTGAGCCCCAGGACACCACAGATGTCTTGCAAGGAGCGTAGTTGATGCAGCACTCCGTTCCAGCGGAAGATCAAGCGAAAGGGATGCCCCCAGGAGTACAGCGTCTCCTGTTCACGCAAGAAGTCGGTAGCAATCCTGAAGGACCTGCGTTTCTGCAGTGTGATGGCGGACAGGTCCTGGTAGAGCGCAACAGGCCGCTCCCGGAAAGTCAGTGGCTGTTTCCTACGGGCTTCAGACATGATGCGCTCCTTCAGCGGGAAGTCGGGCAGGAAAGCTAGGATGTCCGGCGGGGGCGCCGATGACTGGCGCTGTCGACCAACTCTGTGAGCTGTATCAATGCGGATAGGGAAGTCCGCGGCCTCCCCCAGGATCTCCCGGAACAAGTCCTGCAGATAGCCCACCAGATCAGTCCCTTCGTCTGCAGATGGCACGCCACGCACTCGAATGTTATTCCTCCTGGACCTGTTCTCAAGGTCCTCGGAGTGGGCCTGGAGCTCAACGCACTGCTCTCGGAGACGAAGAACGTCTTGTTGTAAGTGGACAATCTCATCGTCCCGGCGTTGGGCTGCCGTCTCCACCGTCTCAACCCGTTCACCGAGGCCCTCCACTTCTCTGCGGACCTCTCGGACCTCGCTAGCCACTTCCCGCTTCAGCGTCTGGAAGTCCTCTTTGAGGGAATTGAACAGCTCTTCCATGAAGGATCTCGTGACCGGGGGTTCTCCCCCAGACGCGTCCGCCGAGGCCCGGGAAGACCCCGGCGACGGCTGTGCTCTGTCCCGTAGCTGCTGGGCCCTGCCAAGCATATCCGGCAGGGTGCGATCCCCCTTCCTCGAACCACCTCTTCCAGTCATTTCAAGCGTTCAACTGAAAAGTGGGCACAGGCCCAACCGCTCCGAGGAATGCCCAACCACCAGCAAGCACTCGATGTGGGGAGCTCCCGTCAGGTCCGGGGGGCAGACAAAATGGCGGGTCAGTCCGGGCACCACCAGCCATGGGCGCCCCGTCGGGACGGCAGCTAGAATCTATACTAGGGGGCCTCAGCCAATACACTCCACAGGGAAATAGCCGTGCAGAAGCGGAGGGCGCAGAAATCCGCCGTCAAGGGGCTCCGTGGAAGGCCAACGACACCGACCCCTCGGGGACAAAATGGCAGCTGGGTGGGGCCAAGCAGATCGCCCGAGCCCGGCGACACCACCGGGGCACCCCAGAAACCAGGCAATCCGATAAGTTCCACAGCCGAGGCTGCACTGTTATTTAGAAAAGTCGGCAGATCCGTCCCTGGTCCCAAGCCGATCGCCCTCCAATCCCGGGACCGGGTCCCTCGCAAGCAGGGTGCCACCACCTCAAGTCCGAGCGCCAAAGCGCGCACATCCAAAGTCCTCTGCGTAGCGGGTCCTCTAGCCTGTAGCTCTCCTTCGGCTCCGTCAAGTGCCGGGACGGCCTCCGCCTAGATCGCCAACTTTCAGCACTAGGCCCAGCCGGGGCGCTCTGTCGTCCCTCGATCTTCGATCGGTTTTTTGAGACGCTTCCACCGGAGCGATTAGGGTCAAAGCGACATCACTGCGTGCCCCAGGTACTCCGCCACACTCCTCTCATCCGCTGAGCCTCAGCGGGGGGAGAAAAGCTGAAGAAAAGGGCTCGAGCCTAGTCGGGCTGGAGGAGCTGCGGGAGGAAGCGTCCGCTCACCCCGCCATCTTGGCCACGCCCCGGTGTGGCTATTTTGAAGAGATATGGCTTGGGGTTCTGCAAACGAGTAAAGGAGGATGTCTGGGGGCGCTGGGTAATTGTTGAATTATTGATTCATGGTTCTCCAATGACAATATGCTTAATATATGGTCCAAATCTGGATGATCCAGAGATGATGTACTTTTTAAGTATCGAATTAGTGGCATGGCCATCTCCCTTACTCCTTTGTGGAGATTTTAATCTTGATTTGGAGGGAGGATTTGATATTGTTAGTGATCAGCTATATGAGGTGAAAAAACTAAAGTTTTTAAAGCCACTAGAGGGTTAGTTAAAGAATTTGGATTGGTGGATGTATGGTATGCTAATGGTAATGGTGCCCTGGGGAGAATTTTTATTCTGCTCCCATAGAAAACATGTGCGCCTGGATTATTTTTTTATAATAGCTGAAAAAGTAGCAAGCGCTAAGATTGAGATGAAACCTAAAATCCTCTCAGATCACAATCTGGTCGTATTAGAATTGGATCTTAGTTCTAGACCTTTGCTAAAGGCATGGACATTTCAGCGTAAACTCATATTGGATCCTATATACTGTGAACATATGTCTAAGTGGATTGAGGATTTTTTTTTAAATAATCGTGATACCTCTTCAGACTCTATTGTCTGGGATACATTTAAGGCACGGGTCCGGGGGAAAACCTTATATTATTCTATTTCTAAGCAGCGCAACATTTGGGGAGAAATTCAGCATGGGATGAATAAGCTAAGGTTATTAGAGATAGAATTTATGGGGGCTGTAGTTAGAAATCAAAATATGTAAAAAAATTAAAAGACATAGCAGTTCAAAAAATGAAAATACATCAGTACTTTGCTGTTAAATTGGCCACAAAAATCGCTACACACAGATCCGAAATTTATGAAGCAGGTGAAAATTCTGGTAGGATCCTATCAAAAAGATTACATCAGAAGGAAATTGCAAATAGGATTAATCGTATTCAGGATCATCTTGGTCAGGTACAAGATACCCCAGGGGAAGTGCTCAATGTGTTTCACAAATTTGCTCTCAAATTATATTCAGATGACGAAATGATAGAGTCAGAAGACAAAATGAAGGAGTTTAGTTTGGATATGGAAATCAAAAAGCTTACACAAGATCAAAATGAGGAGCTAGCAGCATCTATAACCTGGGAAGAAGTGGAAGGGACAATGTCACTAGCAGCAGGTAAAGCTGTGGGTCCAGACGGTATCCCTCTTGAATTTTATAGGACCTTTTGTCAAGATTTAAGACCAGAACTTATGATGCTATTTTTGGCCGCTCAAGGGGGAATCACGCCAGAGTCATGGCGAAAAACCACTATTGTTATTTTTTTAAAGAAGGATAAGACCGATATACTTCCATCATCATATAGACCAATCTCACTAATTAACTTATAGCAAGATTTATTCTAAAATTATCGCTCAGCGTTTAGAATTAGTTATTTCTGCTTTAGTCTCTAACTTACAGCATGGGTTTATCCCAGGAAGGGGGGCGTGGCTTGAGCGCCGAGGGTAATGGCGGCGTGAGCCCGGAGCTCCGCGCCTCTTCCCCACAAGAATCCTGCTACAGGGGCTGTGGAGCCCGCGTGTGCCCCGGCGCCGACTGATGGCCCGGCGGTGACTGCTCGGGAGAGATTGGGGCAGCCGGCAGCGTCGCAGACCCGTGAACGGCCGCCGATCTCGGCGGCCTCTGGAGCGGCGGAGAGGAAGGCGCCGAGCAAGATGGCGACCGCGGCGATGCCTTGGGAGGCGGCGGACTGCCAGGAGAGCGCACTGCCGGCAGGCGAAGTGGAGGCGCGATCGCCGGCAGCGACTGACCCCACACGGCGAGGATAGCTCCCCGGCGACCGGCTGTGGTGTGCGGAACCATCGGATGTGGGCGGGGCGGACGAGGACTCACACCGGCCCCTTGCCGTGCACTCGAGAACCGGAGCCCGACCCGGCCCCAGGCACCGACCGACCCAGCAGGTGAGCGGGGGGCCGCCCAGAGACTAGTGGGGACCGGTGTACGTGACAGCGCATCCTGGGCCCCCCTCGCCCTCGCAGCGGCGGCACGCACAGCCTGTGGGGACGTGCGGGAGAGCCCCACGAGGCGGAGAGGAGCCTTTGGCGTCCGGCCCACCAGGCCGCCTCAGGGGGGAAGTGAACGGAACCCAGCAGCTCCCAGAGGCCGGACAACACGTAGGGCCGCCCAGTGAGGAGACTAGTGGGATCCGGAGCACGCGACAGCGCATCCAGGGCCCCCCTCGCCCCCGCAGCAGCGGCACACACATCCTGTGGGGACGAACGGAAGGGCCCCACGAGGCGGAGAAGGCCTTTGGCGTCCGGCCCACCAAGCCGTCTCAGGGGGGGAAGTGACCGGCACCCCACAGCTCCCAGGGCCGGACAGCACGGAGGAAGCACTCACTGAGGCGCAGGGGAAGGACAGCGAGGCCCCGAGGCGCTCAGGGGAGGTCCACGAGACGTGGAGAGCGAGAGCGACGAGCCGTCACCGGAGCAATCAGGGGTGATCCACGAGACGAGGAAAGCGTGAGCGACGGACTGACCACGATGGGGAAGCCGAGGACCAAGGCGGAGGAGGCGGCGACATCGAACGCAGCGGAGGGGGGCCCCGCGGAGCAGACAGATCTGCAGCGGCTGCAAGACCGAATACTGGACGCCATTACGGCCACCAGGGATGCGCTCCATAACGACATAGCGCAGGTGGCGTCGGGGCTGGGCCTACTCCGGGCGGATCATGACAAACTGAAAGACAGGGTTAAAGAGGCTGAGGTGGTGCTCGGGGGCATGGCGCCGGCCCACAAGGCGATGGAGAGCAAGCTGACGGAGGCCTTGGACCGCATAAGCACCCTAGAGAGGCGGGCGGAGGACGCCGAAAATAGAAATCGGCGCAGCAACATACGGGTCGTAGGAGTGCCGGAGACGGAGGGGACAGGTGATATGATTGCCTACATGGAGGAATGGCTGAAGACAGTGGTGGCGCCGGAAGGTCTTTCGCCGTTCTTCACGCTGGAGCGGGCCCATAGGGTCCCCTCAGGGCCACCCAAGCCCGGGCTCCCACCCAGACCGATCATAGCTAAGTTGCTACACCACAAGGACAGAGATCTGCTCCTGCGGAGGGCTCGTGAGGATGGCCCCTTCCAAATCGCAAACAGTAGAGTCACACTCTTTCCAGACTTCACCTTCGATACGCAGAAACATCGAGCCTCCTTCCTCACGATCAAAAGGGAATTGCGGACCGAAGGGATTCCCTACTCCTTGCTTTTCCCGACCAGGCTGCGAGTAGTAGTGGACGACAAGGCGATCTTCTTCGCGACTTCGGCGGAAGCTTGGGACTGGTGGGAGACCTACAAGGCCGGGACTGACGGCGCCAGGGTGAGAGAAGAGCGAGAGAAAGAGCGGGAACGTTCACCCAAGAGGCTACGAAAATCGAAGAGACTCTGGAAACGGGGTCGTGGGCAGATGGGCCCATCGGCCTCTCAAACTGAGGCGGAACGACAGGCGGCGCTGCTAGAGGTGGGGAAGCTCGCCCGGGCAGAAGGTCCCGGATCTAGAGGGGCCACAGACTCGGACACGCATGTATCGGCCTCTGGATCGGAGTCGGACTTGTCGGGGATGCACCGCACGGAGGGGCCGCTGGTGACACCGCAGACGGCGGACGAGATCCTCAACATATGAACTACTGTCGTTGTGGAATGGGTAATGTTTGCAGATACGGGGGGGGGGAGCGCTGCCTCCGCACATGGTAGGGGGCCGGGGCACATGGCGGAGCTCAGGGCACAAGGACCATGAGGAATTGGGGAGGGAGTGTGGAGATGGGCGGCGCAGCCTCCCTCTGGACGAGGCCGTGGTCCGTAGGCCCTTAAGGCACCCACAGCTACGGCTGTGTAGCTGAGACCTGGGTCATCAGGTGCGGGAGTTTGGATGGGATCTGGTATTTCGGTATTGGGGCCTGTTCTGGGGGAGGGGGGGGGATCCACAGTTGGGGATTGTTTGCATTTTTCTTTCTTTTCTTTGTTAGTGTTGACCCTGGGTACGCCATGGGCAGGACTGTTGGGGAATGTTGTTTCTTGCAGAGGGGGCACCATCACCGCCAACGGGCAAGACCTGGAGGGGGGGTTTCGACCAGATCACTGGGATAATGGCTAATGTAAATGGTTTGACGTGTATTACCTGGAATGTCCGGGGCCTGCACACTATGCAACGCAGACACAAAGTGCATGCCTATTTGGTACGGAGGGGGGTACACATAGCGCTGCTGCAGGAGACGCATCTCACAAAGCGGGAGGGGGAGGCCCTACACAAGAGATGGCGGGGACAGGTTTACCACACCACCTATTCGGCCTATGCGCGAGGGGTGCTCATATGGATTAGGGCAGGCACGCCTTTTCATCTCACACGACAATGGGTTGACCAGGAAGGGAGATATGTGGTGGTGGAGGGAAAGCTCGAAGGCAGGGATGTAGTACTGGCTAGCATCTATGCCCCAAACACGGACCAATTAGCTTTCCTAGCTTCACTATCGGGGACGCTGGCCCACTCCCTTGCGGGCCCGGTCCTGCTGGGGGGTGACTTTAACTCCATTGCCGACCCTTTGCTGGACAGGTCTCACCCCCCCCTTCGTGACTCCCCGGTTCACAGGCTCTCCAGGGGTAGGAGGGATTGGCAGGAGAGCTGGGGACTCGTAGACATTTGGAGAGGGCAACACCCGACTGATCGGGATTACTCATTCTTCTCAGGCCTCCATGACTTGCATGTCCGTTTGGACACCATACTTTGCTCCCGGGAAGTGCTACCAAGCGTCACGGGATCGGAGTACCTGTCGAGGACAATATCGGACCACAACCCGCTCCTGGTCCGACTGGCGTGGGTGGCGGGAAAACCCAGGGTTCCGCTCTGGAAACTGCGGCCTGAGACACTGGAGGACCCCCTCTTCGGGGAGGCCCTAGCGGAAGGCGTGACCTCGTACTTCGTGGAGAATGTAGGGACAGCAACATCAAGGGCAACGGAGTGGGATGCCTTCAAGGTAGTGGTGAGGGGTATCTGTATCAGAGATTATGTGGGAGTGCGGAGGGTACTGTTGAGCGATTTGGCGAAGGCGGATGCTGGACTGAGGGAGGCGGAGAGGAGGCGGCCTGGCCGGCCGGAACTGCAGGAATCTCTCTGTTTGGCCAGAGAGGCGGTGGCCATCGAGGTGGAGAGGCTGCGGGCCTTTGATTATAAGCGCTATGTGCTACGTTCCCACGTCGAGGGCGATAAGGTGGGCACCCTCCTGGCGTGGCTCTCGAACCCCTCCAGGCGGTGCGCTCCCATACTCCAGCTGCGAGATATGATGGGCGTGGTACAGCAAACCCAACTAGGCATAGTCAACGTTTTCCAGACATATTACGAGGACCTGTATAAGAGTGCCCCGGGAGACAGGGCGGGCCTAGTGGGCCCCTTCCTGGCTGATTTGCCCCTAGCCCGGATAGAGGATGAGCAGGCGAAGGACTTGGGGGCAGACATTGACGTGGGGGAGATACGGTCAGCGGTAAGGCGCATGGCGAGGAACAAATCACCGGGGATAGACGGACTCCCCATAGAATTCTATAACAGATATCTAGACATACTGGCTCCGCGACTCCTGATTGTATATAAGGAGGCCAAGGCGACGGGTCGGCTTCCGCAGTCGATGAGGGAGGCATTAGTGGTCCCGCTGCTGAAGCCCGGCAGAGAGAGTGACAACCCTGCGTCGTATAGACCGCTCTCTATGCTCACCGCAGACTATAAAATCCTGAGTTCCATTCTAGCGGCGAGACTCCTGCCTCACATGGCGGGGCTTGTGCATGACGACCAAAACGGTTTCATACCGAAACGTAACACCACGGCTAATATCAGACGGCTTATCCGTATTATGGACGGGCTGACCGAGGGGACGGGAACGGAGCTGGTCTTATCGGTCGATATCGAAAAGGCCTTCGACAGCCTCGAGTGGGACTACCTCTACGCTGTCATGGAGCGTTTCGGCCTAGGAGCTGGCTATATCCACTGGACTAAGGTCCTTTACGCGGAAGCAATTGCGAGAGTAAGAGTAGGGCCGGCGGTATCCCTCCGATACCCGGTGGAGCGGGGCACTCGACAGGGCTGTTCCCTATCACCACTCCTTTTTGCGCTAGCTATTGAGCCGCTAGCGGCTGCGGCCCGAACGGGACGGCACACCCGCGGAGTACGGACCCGTGATGGACACCATTTCATCTCGCTATATGCAGATGACCTGTTACTATTCCTCTGCGACGGCGGTGATGACCTGCGGAGGGCGGAAGCTCTACTTGAGGGCTTCGGAAAGATGTCAGGCCTGAGGGTCAACTGGCCCAAGACAAGCTTGTTCCCGCTGCTGGAGGGCGCCGCCCAGCCGCAACACCAATCGGAGGCGACTTGGAACCCTACCTGCATGAAATACCTGGGGGTCCACATCTACCATAAGCCGGAAGACCTACTTGAGGGCAACCTAGGACGATGTGTGCGCGGACTGAAGGGCTGTATGTCCTTCTGGTCCACACTACCAATATCGGTAGCGGGCCGGATTTCCCTGCTAAAGATGGTAGTCCTGCCGAGATTACTATACTATTTTAGGACGCTCCCAATCTGGATACCGGGCTCCTTCTTCAAGCTCCTTAAATCTCAGATCACATCGTTTATTTGGGGAGCTGGACGATGCAGAGTAGCGCTGGCCACGCTTACTCGCCCGAAAGACGAGGGGGGTTTAGCGGTACCAGACTTTGAGCTCTATTACCTAGCGGCCCAATTACAGGTCTTCACGCAGGAGGTAGCGAGGGTATTTCGGGGCCCCGAGGACGAAAGTTCACGGGGAACGCCCAGGCACGTCCTGGCGTACATAACCCTCCAGCAGCGGCTGGACAATCGGGACTTGTCGCTGGAACAGCGCACGTACCGGCAATGCTGGAACCGGACCCAGAGGAGAGCGGGTACCCAACGCCCTTACGCGCCTGAGATACCACTGGCCATGCTGACGGCACTGCCACACGGTGGCGACTGGTCGAGCCTGCAGGAATGGGAGGAAGCGGGGTTGCAGGTAGTTGGGGACCTCTTTGAAAGTGGGGTACTGCTCCCGTTCCAGGAGTTGATGGACCGCTTCGGTATCCCGAGAGGGGGATTTCTGCTGCACGCAGCGGTTACCAGGGCGATGCACACCCATTGGGGCACGGGGCTTGGGGAACCCGAGACGGCAGCGGCGTGCCAGTACACCATGATGGCGGCGGGCACGATTAAGGCAGTCACATGCTTGTACAGTCGAATGATTAGGGAGAATATCCCTCCTCTCACATCCCTGAAAACCAAATGGGAGGCGGATCTGAATAGGGACATTCCAGACACGACCTGGGCACAACTCGTCCGCAGGGCTCGCAACAGCACAAGGAACGCCAGGTTCCAGCTGATCCACTACTATGTATTGCACATGGCGTACATGACCCCAGGTAGGATCAGGCGGTATTTCGGCGATGACACAGCAACCTGCCCCCGGTGCCCGGAGGAGGGGGCTGGGTTAGTACACATGCTATGGGCGTGCCCGGCCCTACGGGACTTTTGGCAGGAAGTGGGGGAGGTACTGAATGAGGTGACTGAACGATCGATAGAGTACGGACCGGCAGAATGTCTTTTGCACTGGTTTCCCCATACCCCCAAAAATAAGCTCACGAGTAAGTTCATCGACATGGGGCTGATGGTAGCTAAGAGGGAAATCACCAAGAATTGGAAGGCGAGGACGGGGCCTACTCCACGGAGGTGGCGGCTGGAGTTTCTGAAATGGGCCACGGCTGATAGCACACATAGATACCAACTTGCGCGCAGGACCCCTAACCAGACAGCGGCTGACACTGCGACCGCATGGGAAGTAATGGTGCAGGCACTCAGGGACAGCGAGGCTGACGCAGAGGAGGAGATGCCCGGGGTGGGGGGCACGGAGGAAGCGAGTTGAGGCCCCAGGTACGGCGGGAACAGGGAGAGCATGAAGCTAGCAACCCAGTGATAGTATTAGCAGGGTCTCAGGCGGGTGATGGAATGCGGGGTGGGATGGGGGGGGGGAGTTCATGGTTTAGCGCAGGGGAGGGGAGTTGGGGACTAGCGCGTAGTTTGGTAGGAATGTAAAAGTAGGCACACACTTAATCCGGACACTAACCACTCCTCTATATGAAACGTCGGGCATGGACGGGCAGAGACTTTGACGCCGCCCGACCCCCGGGTTGTGGGCCGGACGGCTGTGTACTGATTGAAGGAATGTACTATATATCTGCTGATATTTATGGTGCTACTGCAATATGTGTATTGGCCTGTACAGGTGTGTCTACAATAAAAATTATTTAAAAAAAAAAAAAAATGGGTTTATCCCAGGAAGAGACACTGCAGATCACGTGAGGCGTGTAATATCTATCCCTAGGCGTAGTGGGCGAAGTGGGGCTACGCGAAGCACCACGAAGTGGGGGGGAATCTACGCGCACCCACACACTTTGCGTAGCCCCATTACGCGCCGCCCGCCTCCCTCCCACCCTCTTCGAAATGCCCTTAATATCATTTTAAAACATTCTAAAACTAGAAAACTACTTACCTGCAATGCGGCGTCACGGGGCTCCCTCTTCCTGGTATCTTGCCGACTTTTTCCTCAGAAATGCGCATGCGGGGATGCCCGGGCATGCGCATTTCTATATTAAGGGCATTTAGAAGAGGGCAGAAGGGAGGTGGGTGACAGGCAACTTCGCTCCTCCATGGCGTGTGCGTAGTGTTGCCTACTACGCCTACTTTGCGAATCGCGAAGTAGGCAACACTACGCACACTCCGTGGAAGGAGCAGAGTACTATGCCCACCCCTATATCCCTCCTTGACTGGGCCCAAGCAACCAAGTCTGCATTGGGGGTGATCCTGTTGGATGCAGAGAAGGCCTGCAACAGGGTTTCCTGGCCATGCATGTGGGAGGTGCTGCGATTGAAGGGATTTTGCCCCCATTTTTGTCAAGCAGTTAAGACACTTTGGTGCAGATTTACAATAACTGGCGCATCCCAGCATATCACTACTACACAGCTTCCACAACAAGGTAGAAGACTCTCCGGTGCACAGCGTTCAAGTGACTAAAAAGTCTAAATGTCTGTTAACAGTTTTCTTTTGCTTTAATCCAAAAACTCATTAGGTTCATGAGTACTTGATGTATGATATAGACATATTCCAACAATAAGTCATGCATTTCGGGCTGAAGACTAGCCCTTCCTCAGGGAAATGCTCTACAAAATAAAAAAAACTAAAAACCTGGCTGTTCACTAAACTCTGATTAGGTGGCCCTCTGTAGCTTCAGGTTAGGATGGTTTTGAACCTGGTAGCCCCCTCCCGTGATTACTTGTACTCTCAGTGCCGGGACACCCCCGTCGGGGGTAGCCGCGCGCTTTATAAGCTTCTTAAATAATAATAATAATAATAATAATCTGTCACTAGATGGTGTACCAAAATGCCAGGTTTCACAGTAACAACAGTGTTATGGAAGAACATATGCCATCATGTTAAGAACACAACCGCGTGTGCAAACTTAGAATACAAGTAAATCATTTGTGAATAATCGGTGAGGAGATGAGTAAATACCGCAAGAAGTGAAACTGTTAAAAGACACCAAAGTGTGGTGCAGTAATCATAACACGCCACCAAAATCAACAACTCATGCGGTTAGAGAAATGTAAAGAATAATGAACCGCGTGCCCCACGAACGTGAAATAAATGTGAGACTTACTCACGGAGACGAAATCATCCGAGTTACATTCAGGTTACAAGAACCTGAAAAAACATAAACGCGCGTTAAACTCCAAACTCCAGGATAAACCTAGATCAAGGCTCCAGTTCAGCAGTCCCTCATGCAGGTACTTACAGTTTAGACGCTGTGAGTTTTTCCCGGTAAGAAAACATGTTTGGACGGGGAGAACGCCCGTGTTAGTCAGTGTTATTTAAAAGAACGCGCTACGTGCGTGCTAAAAATAGACAAAGGACTATGAACCGAAAAGGAAAGTGTGAGCGCCATGTTAGAAGGGTGAAATCAAACAAAAGAACAGAGTGTAACATGGAGTAGGGAAAAACGAATAGAGCAAAGATAGACATTAAATAGCCACAATCGATAAAAATGAAAAGATGACACGCATAGTAATCAATGACATAATGCACATGATAATAATGGGAAAGGTGTCCCACTCATTAAATCAACAAAGGAGAATGAAGATCAGTTTATAGGTAACACAGGAATTCCATCCTGTCATTTAATCAGTGCGGCTGCAGCGTCGCCAAGTAGCGGATCCAAAAGTTCTCTCGATTTCAGTAATGTGTTTTTGTTGTTGTGTGTGATTTTGACTTGCTCCAATATGAGATATTTCAATTGGGCTACTGTGTGCTTTTGTTCAAGGAAGTGAGCAGCTACTGTAGATTTTAAGTTCCCAGTTCTTATGTTGCTTTTGTGTTCCAGTAACCGCACTCGTATTCTTCTCTCAGTGTGGCCAACATAACACTTCCCGCAAGGACATTTCAACATATATATGACATTGGAAGAATTACATGTGGCGTTGACTCACAGTTTGATTGGGTTGCCCTTCATGGGGTGATTGGTGACATTCCCTTGTATACAATTGTTGCAATTGCTACAGTTGTAGCAAGGTCTGAGGCCTTTGAAAGTTTCAGGTTGGTGTTGCTCTCTTGGTTTGGTTAGCATTTCCTTTAAGTTGCATCCCCTGGTATATGCAAACAGTGGAGGTTGAGTGAAGGCTCCCTGAAAATCAGGCTCTAGGCTGAGTAGGGACCAATGTTTACTGATGATGTTCCTGAATTGATTACTGATGACAGTATATTTAGAGACCACCACCATCCGGGAGTTTTCAATTTTGGGTTTGACTTGTAAGAGGTCTTCTCTTCTTATGTTTGTGCAATGGGCTAAAGCCTTATCCAGTGTCTGTTGTGGATACCCACATGCTTTGAACCTCTCCAACATGTTGGACATTTCTGTCTTACACATGTTGTCATCTGATACAATGCGTTTGACACGCAACAATTGTGAGAAAGGTACATTTTCTTTCAACCCAGGTTGATGAAAGCTCTGGTAATGTAAGATTGAGTTACGGTCAGTGGGCTTACGAAACATCGTTGTGGTTTTTTTTCCAGCGTGTCTCTCAATTTTCACATCTAGAAAGTGTATACATTGTCTATCAAGATTCCAGGTGAACTGTATTCGGTCATTGACCTCATTCCATGTTCTTAAGAAATCACTTAAGGCATTCTCAGTTCCTGCCCATAAGATAAAAATGTCATCGATGAATCTCAGGTAGAGTTTCCCAAAAGCTTGCCACACTGGTTGGTTCAAAATGTGTGATTCCTCAAAAGATTTCATAAATATATTTGCGTACGATGGCGCAGCGCAATTTCCCATGGCCATTCCGCATAGTTGGTGAAACCATTTCTCAAACACCGTAAAGTAACTGTGATATAAGGTAAATATCATCAGTTCCATCAATAGTACTTGCAAGTCTATATCAAGACTAGAATTTGAAAGTTTGTGTTCAACAGCTGTTATCCCTAGGTCATGTGGTATCGAAGTGTACAATGAACAAATGTCCACTGTGCACAATACCAGTTCCTGGTTCTCCAGCAAATCAGTAACTTGTTTCAATTTGACCAAGAAGTCCGTGGTGTCTCGAACGTGTTATCTGGTGTCTAAGACAAATGGCTGGAGATATCTATCCAAAAACTTGCCAATCGTTTCGTGGATGCTCCCTTTGGTTGAGACAATTGGTCTCATCGGGTGCTTGTGCACCTTGGGCACCATATATAGAATCGGTAATTTGGGATTGTTAGGTGTCAGGTAACGTCTTACTCGATCAGTGATGGTTCCATTATCAAACGCCTGGTTGATGATTTTAATCAGGATAGAGACGAATTCATTGGTGGGGTCTGTTTGTAAAGACGAGTAGGTGTTGATATCCATCGTGTGCATGTGCACTTGTTCCTCATAATAAGAGGCGTCCATGATGACAAGGGCGCCCCCCTTATCCGCAGTTTGACAAACTATGGAGGGATTGTTGGCGATCCTTTGCAGAATGTTTTTCTCCTTTTTTTGTGAGATTCTCATGTTTAATGGTAGATTGAAAGGGCAATGTGGCAATGTCTCTTTTAACCAAGTTTTCGAACATGTCAATGATCTTGTGGCTCACAGGTTCCGGGAAGGTACTGTGGGGACGAAGTCCTCGTAACATATCATCCTCTAGCATGGGTGTAGTCACTACATTTTGGAAATAGTGACGTAGACGGATGTTACGAATTAGCTTAAAGGCACTGACCTCCAGTTCCAAGGTGTTGGTGCAGGTAGTGGGTACAAAGAATTGGCCTTTCTGCAAAGTGCGTGTTTCCTCCTCATTCAACTGTGTAGAGGAAATATTGATTACTAAGTTTTCTTGCCCCATTATTTCCGACGGTTGCCTTTTTTGACTTTCGGTGGCTCTTTTTCTACCCCTGCGGGTTTTTCCCCGCCTGGGTCGGTGGTTTGCTCTGGGCTTTGCTTTAAAAAATGAACCGCAGCATTAGATGTGCTGGGTTGTTGTTGTTCAGCACGAGAAGACGGTCTCGTGGATGATTGTGCTCTGTAGTCACCATCAGACGAGGACGTTTCGTTTTCTGAATATGGGTTGTAGGGACGATTGGGGCGTCGGCGGGCGTACACTTCTGCCCAAGTGTACACCTCGCCGAGCTTATAATCGATGGTGCCCCTCTTAAACTTTCGGAATTTGCGTTCCTGTGTCTCACATGTGTGTTTTTCCAATTGGGCATTGACATCTTCCTACATTTTGGCCAGTTCGGGACCTTCCATGGCATTGTTCATCTCCGTACGTACGCACTTGAGTTCCTGGGATAGATCTTCGAGTGTTTTGAAAAGTTCCTCAATGATGAGGAGAATCAAGTCAAGTGAGCATTTGTTGAGGATCGCGAACCATCGCTCAACAAACCTCATGTTGTTTTTACACAATAAAGGTTTGAGGGGTACCCGTAGGCCCCTGGGGATCCGCTGGGCTCGGTGATACCGCACGAGTGTGCTGGCGTGCAGTTTCTGATTTGATTCCTTTTTTAGTAGGTAGAGCAATTGTTTGATGTTACTCTCCACACTGCGTGTGTTGGCAGAGGAAATGACTTCCTCCTGGATCATTCCATAGATTTTATCAGTGTCACCAGCCGTGAAGGCGAAAGTGTCAGCTTTGCGTTCGGTCATGTTGAATACCAAATCATAATTCATTTTGTTCAAGGTAGCGTGCCAAGTCCTATGGTCAGAAAATAGTGAAATGACAAAAAGTGAGGGGGAGGACTTGCACAGCTGGGTAAATCCCAAAGGTAACCAGTTCTAACGGTATATCAGCAGGGATGCTCCAGTTATTGTGCGCTACGGCTCCGCCACCATGGATGCGCCACATTTACAATGTGGCGCACCATGGGGCCAAAACAGCACTGATGCGTGACGCATCTGTGCCGTAAAGGCGGCGCATTGCTGGAGTTGAGTCGCAAGTGCGACGCAGCTCCAGCAATGCTCTGGGGGGCCCTATCTTTCCAATGCTGAGTCAATCCTTACGCCTGCTTCAAGCAGGAGCAGGGTTTTGATGCAGCATGGGCTCAAAAGTGACTGAATTAAATCGTGTAGATTTGTACTTTTAGGAGGCGTTCCTGCACCAGAAGCCCCCACCCCTGCGCAAGGAACGCCTGCTTCTGGTGCAGGGCTCTACAACGTGATGCATCTCCCAGATGCGTCACGTTGTGAATACCCCCCAGCATGGCGCATCTTTTGCGCCACCGCTGCATCATTATTATTATTATTTATTTTTGTAAAGCGCGATAGTCACCCGGAGGTATCCCAGCGCTGAAGAACCCTGAATTCACCAGGTCAAACGGAGCCAGAGACTAAGAAGGGCAAGGAACGAAGGGGGAAACTGAAGCAGCAAGAGGGGAGGGGGGGGTACAGAATTAGGGAAAAAGATGAGTTTTTAACAGTTTCCTGAAGCGCAGGTATTGGGGTTCAAGACGTAGGTTACGGGGGAGTGCGTTCCAAAGGCGGGAGGCTTGAACCGAGAAACGTCTTCCTCCTGCTCGGGTTTTTCTGAATCTAGGGATGTTCGTAAAGTTTTCTGCATTGGAGCGGAGGGGCCTAGAGTTCCTGTAGGGAGTGACCATTTTATTGAGAACAGGAGGGCCTTGGTTCTGCAGTGTTTTGTGGACGAGACATAAGGCTTTAAATTTGACTCTCTCCCTTATGGGGAGCCAATGGAGGAGTTTAAGAGCGGGCTTGGCAGATGATCTGGCCGGGGTGTTGGTGATGATCCGGGCGGCCGCATTCTGAATAATCTGTAGTTTAGTAAGGGTCGCTTCGGGAGCACCCAGATAAATCACATTACTATAGTCCAGTCTCGATATTATGAGACCTTGGACTAAAAGTTTTTGGGATTTAGGGGGGAGAAGAGGCAGGACTTTCCTCAGAGATTTTAAGAGGCCGAAGCAAGTCCCTGCCACCTTCTTGGCTTGTGAGGTGAAGGAGAGATCGGAATCGATCCACACCCCCAGGCTTTTCACCTCTTTCTTAGGGTCAGGGGGCGGGCCCAGACAGGCTGGCCAGCAGTCCAGGGGAAGTGAGGCTCCTTTCGGGCCCAGTATAAGGACCTCGGTTTTTGTCCCGTTGAGTTTTAGGGCTGATCTGTTCATCCAGTGATGGACCTGGGTAAGGCAGTTGAGCAGATCAGCTTTCTGTTGCTTGGGGTGGGACAGGGACACCACTAGTTGAGTGTCGTCGGCGTAGCTGACGACGCTCACTCCGAAAGGGATGATAACCTCCTCCAATGTGGACATATAGATATTAAATAAAGTGGGGCTCAGGGAGGAGCCCTGAGGAACACCACATTGGAGGGGCATTTCGGAGGAGCGGGCGTTCTTTTCCCAGATCTGGTACGAGCGTTGGGCCAAGAAAGATGAGAGCCAGGATAAGGCTGTTCCTTTCACTCCCACCCTAGCCAGTCTTTCGATAAGAAGTTGATGGTCAACTGTATCGAACGCTGCACTGAGGTCGAGGAGGATCACTGCCACTGATCCTCCCCCATCCAATAGTGCTCTTGCCTCCTCTACAGCAGCCAGAAGGGCGATATCCGTGCCCTGTCCAGGTCGAAAACCTGTCTGGGAGCTTTTTAATTTATTATTGGTCTCCAGGAACTGAGAGAGTCTCCTATTGACCAATTTTTCTGCGACCTTGCTTACTCCCGGCAGAAGGGAGATGGGTCGGTAGTTAGCCAGATTCTCGGGGTCCAGCGTAGGTTTCTTCAGCAGGGCTTTTACCACCGCCTTCTTCCAGCTTGGGGGTACAGCTCCTTGTTGGAGAGAGGTATTAATCAAGTGGGTCAGGGAAGGGATGATAGTGGGGGCTACCTCTTTAAGGATACAGATAGGAGCAGGGTCACTAGGGGAGCCGCTCTTCATAGAGTTGAGCACATTTGATACCTCATCCATCGTGACCTGGCCCCATGTGGACAGGTAGGTGGAGGTGTGTGGGCAAAGGATGTTTTCCTCGGGGCTGGAGGGGGGGATGGTTTCCAGAATAAGTCTGATTTTATCGTGGAAGAAATTGGCCAGTTCCTGGCATTTCTTCAGATCGGCTTCAGGGTCGGCAAAGGGTCTTATTCCTTGTCCTTGGGGTTTAGACAGCTCTTTAAGGATGGCGTAAGCTTCCTTACTGGAGCAACCTGCATTCTCTATTCTCTCCTGAAAAAACATGCTTTTGGTTTTATGAATAGTAGTTTTATAAGTCAGGAGAGAAGTAGAGTAGAGGATTTTGTTAGTTGCTGTTTTGTCGCGCCTCCATGCGCGTTCGGTTTTTTTACACTCTTGCCGCAGAGTTTTAAGCTCAGGAGTGTACCATAAAGCAGGTGGTATTCTTTTAGGTTGTTTAAGGGTGGTAGTTATCGGGAGCAACGTATCCAGTGAGGAAGTGATCCAGTCGCTGAACTGTTTGTCAGCTATATTGGGATCAAATGAGAGCGCAGGAGTGGACTCTGCAAGAGAGGCGGCCCAGGTCTCCGGAGATAGTTTGCGCCATTGTCGGTCGGTGACTTGGGTTTTTGGGATCGAGTAAGTGAGAGTGGAGATTTCCCAAAAAAAGGGTACCAAAAAGTGGTCCGTCCATGGTAAGGACAGCGGTGGGTCAGAGGTCATTGTTGCTATGTTGGTGAGGATCGGGTCTAATAGGTGGCCTTTATCATGAGTAGGCTCATTATTCACTAGACGGATGTCTAGAGATGTTAGATCGTTCCTGATGTCCGATGCTGCTCGGTCCATGGGGTCCAGAAAATGGACGTTCAGGTCACCTAGTATGAGGAAATTGGGGGCCGAAGAAGCTAGTTGTGAACTGGTTTCGACAATAGCGTTGGTGAAATTACCCGGGGCTCCTGGTGGGCGGTAGATTAGAAGTCCTGCCAGGGTAAGGGCTGGGGCGACTTGGATGGAGAATTGGCCGCTCTCACAGTCCTCAATACCAGCGTTGGTTATGCGGCAGGTAAATTGTTCCCTGTGGATAATGGCTATCCCGCCTCCTCTCCCTCTTGGTCTATTAAGAGTTTGACAGATGTACCCGGTGGGGAGGGCCGTGACAACATCTGAATCGGTATTGTCAGAGAGCCATGTTTCCGTTATGAACAGAAGGTCAAGCTCCTGGTTCTGAATCAGGAGGTTCATTTCGGTAGCATGTTTGGGGAGGGAGCGGCAATTAAGAAGTCCTAGTTTCAGAGCAGAAATGGGTGGTTTGGAGGTGGGAATCAGAGTGCATTGTGAACAAGTCGAGAAAGCCTTACCTGCAGTAAGCGAGTGGTGGCAGGCTAGGGTATTCTTAGGTCGTAGGTTGTATAAGGTGTCCGCTGTATACGTTACTCGATCCTGAGGGGTGCCAGGCATAGTGACGGGGCCTAGGGCCTTCTGGGCCCGGACGGGCCCAGACGGGCTTGCCTTTGGCGCGCTGACGGCGCGCCCGCTGCGCCCGTCCGCTGCGCGTCCGGTAGTTGCACATCCTATATGTACGAGAAAAAGGGGTGGGTGGGCGTGGCCTAAAGTGGGCGTGGCCTCTCTCCCTCGCCGAGAATGGCGGCAGGGAAGTTTGTTGGTCGCTTAGCGTTGCAGCGAAGGAGTCGCTGTTTTGGTGACTCAAAGCCCGCTTCAGGAGGAGAACGGGTGAGTGAAGTGAGATTAAAAAAAATACAGAGTATTTTCGGCGCTTTTGTGACACAGATACAATTTTTTTAAAAATGAGGGTTTCTTCTCCCGGCTTCCGCCTCAGGAGCTTTCAAGATTCTAAGCGAGTTGCGCTGAAGGCAGCGTTTAAGTACCAGGGGTGGCGGGTGGGCGTGGCCTAAAGTGGGCGTGGCCTCTCTCCCTCGCCGAGAATGGCGGCAGGGAAGTTTGTTGGTCGCTTAGCGTTGCAGCGAAGGAGTCGCTGTTTTGGTGACTCAAAGCCCGCTTCAGGAGGAGAACGGGTGAGTGAAGTGAGATTACAAAAGATCACAAAAGTGATGCAACGGCGGCGTAAAAGAGGCGCAAGGGGCTTGTAAATCTGCCCTAGAATATTTGCCCGGAAGTCACTATACGAATTTCCAGACAGTAGTCAGCTTCATTTAATATCAGCAGGGGCACAAGGCAAGGGTGCCGGTGCTCCTCTCTTTTATTTGCATTATATATTGATTTTTTTTGGGATAAACTTAACCAGCATACAGACATAAAACCAGTCCAATTTCGGCAGTTGAGGTATAGAGCGCTAGCCTATGCCGACGACATAGTTGTTATTACAAGGGATATTGTCACTGCGCTTCCCGCAATTAAGACTTTGGCTAGCCAGTTCGGGTGTTTGTCCGGCTATAAATTAAATATAGAAAAAACTCAAATACTTTATTCGGGTGCTGATCCTCCGGCAAATATTCCAATATTTCCAGAAGCCACATATATGGGAATTAAAATTACAGCGTCTATTGGAAATATTCCGGAATTGAATATCAACCCTGTAATGGAGAAGGTGAATGCAACACTGGAGAGGTTGGACCATCTTCACCTATCCCTTCACGGGAGATGTAATGTATTAAAAATGCTGGTTTTACCGAAATGTTTATATATGTTCAGAACAATCCCCCTAAAGTTCTCTGTGTCCTCTTTTAGTAAATTAGCGAGGATTTGCTCTAGATTTTTATGGGGTACCGTAGACTGAGAAGGGCATTCAAGAAGATGGTGCTACCAAGATATTGTGCGGGCTGGGGTATTCCACATTTTATGTTATATTATTGGGCTGCAATGATGTAATATATCAGCTCCTTGGTAGTCGGGGATGGGGCCAAACCCGAGCCATGTCACAGACCATCAATATATGAATTTGGGTTGGGGGACGAAACCAATGAGTACTTAGTTAAGGTAATTAAACCTAGTTATTTTAAAAACAAAATGTAAGATAATTAAGGCAGCGTATGCAGTCTGGAAACAAGTCAAACGTGAGATACAGATTCCAAATCTAAACACCTACACCCCATTTCCAGCTCCTAGGCTCCTACCTATAATTTGCTTGCATTTTTCTCTCTGAAAATAATTGGGATGAAGCTGATGAAGGTTTTATAATCATATACGCAGGTTTTTTTTAAAAATATTACTAAGGCAGCGCCTCTAATAAAATATTCCTAGTTACCCTTCTTTGCCCCTGAATATGTTTTAGTACCCTCTCAAACTTTTTTACTCCACTTAAAGTGCTAGATAGATTCATGTAGGCCCCATTGCTAAAGTGTTTCTGCGCTTGAAGAATATTTGCATGCACTTCCATTTCTACCCATGTCATATGTGCCAACATACCTGTCTCAGCAGGATGACTCATGATTTGTTAAACCACATACAACTTTATTTTTGCTGTCCCCTCCGTAAAATTGTCTTCAAATCAATGCAAGTAAACTAAATTCCTCTGAATTTTTTTTTTAATGTCCCTCTTTCTTGCTTCCAAATGTTGGCCTTATGCCGTGTATGGTGTTTTACTTTCCTAAGCTCAAGGAGAGAGCAGGCCTGTCTGTAAATGTGTGTATACTGAAATAAATGTGTTCTGGAAGTACCTATGGTTCAAGTACAAATGTCAATATTTAATTATACTTAGTGTGTTTAATAGACAGGACAACTGTACTTTCCTGATAACTTGCATTGGTGTAAAATGCGTTTGGAAAAAAATGAAACTATTAATGAGTCTAACGAAATAAATCAGGCATATTCCGCTTACTTTGGAAGCGTTGGAACGTGGGGATCCAGTGAAATATGGAGGTCATCACCCTCAACACGCCATCAATTAAGCACTAAGTTTACAGCTTTAGGCATGTCACTTACAAATCATCAACATCATGCATTTAAGTCTAATTAGATTTAACTGAGCCAACAGACCCTTCAACATTAAATGCAATAAAGTGTTTGGTGCACGGCTCCAGTGGCTAAGTTTGATGGCTCTCCAGATAGCCACGGTGCACAGTTTGGGAACCACTGCCCTAATGGGTGAGTGGTCGTAGTTTACAAGAACATGACTGATTGAATGTTTTAAAGTGATATTTATTGTTTTCAACAAAAAAAGTACATTCAGTACTTTAGATCATCAATTATTATTTCCCACAGAAAGAACAAATCACCACCTCATTGAACACTACGTAACACATTTTTGCACCTTGGCATCATATTGTAGCATGAAGGTACTCATTATTTCTAGTTGGGAATTCCTCTGGTCATTGTAGTAAGTCTTGTTCAAAGGTGTGCCAGTCTATTAAACCATCTGCCAACTTGTGTCTGTACAGGATGTATATATGTGTATGTATCCCGTCTGCCATGGCCCATCCAAGGGTGTCTCCGGGCAGTCCTTTATTTTAGGTGCCAGATCATACAGCCCAGGTATTCTTACCATTGTCAATAATTCAACAAGCTGTGCAGAGTTACCCTTAGTTATAGATGAGAATATTCCCTGCAGGCCACCCTCTAGCCCCCAATGTCAGACTTTTATTATGATGGTATCTCTCTGCCCCTAATGTTGTATGTTCTGCCATGGTGTTTCTTAACCCCTTCCATGCTGGTGACGTAAGCAGGTGTTTCTAGAGGGCCATAGCGCGACAACTGTGAGGAAATATAAATTTTATGGTCCAGTAATGTTCCCTAACGTGTACCCCACCGTCTCCATGTACCAGCTTAAAGTGCATGTAACTTCCCTCCTGTGCCAGCTATGACAACGCAAATACATTTGCGTCCAACGTTAACATGTCCTCTTTCAGACCCACCCTGAATGGGTTGAATGTTCCGTTCCTAAGTATGCCATGCCAACGTCTTTTTGTGGTGTACTTTACACGTTTTTCAGCTCTGGCGAAGTAGGCCCTGAATTCTGCCATCAAGCCTTTTCCTGCTTTCTGACTCTGAAAGCCTCAGCCTAGGCTGCCTCTGTACCCGTGACCTCTGCCTTACTCCCTGTGCGGCTAACGGCGCTTAGCTCAGCCTGCTGCCTGCCAAGACTGAATTCAACCTTCGAATTATCTGTTCCGCTCCTCGAAAATGCATTCCTACCTACTAGTTTAAGTAAACATCTCCCCAGCTGCAGAGCAAAGGGCCCGGCCTCACTGTCTCCGTGCAAGTAATTCATAGCTCCGTTACCATGGTAGGCCCATGCCCCCTCGCATCTCATGCAGACACTTAGACGCTTATACACGCACTCACAGTCAGTATAGAATAGCCTCTGCCCAAGAGACCTTTCCCTCTAGATAATATGGTTCCCAAACATCAGATATCAGATATGATATAGGTACGAGTTGATCTGACATGCCAGACTTCTGTCTCTTTCCGCTAGCGTAAATGTCAAGCCCCTGCACCCTCCAGTTCCACGTCAATCACACGTCATGCAGCTGCGCGTGCATCCAGGGCTCAGATTTCTGCTGACATTGCAAGATTCTGCTAAGTACCCACCTACTCGTGACACTTACCTGTGACGTTTCTAGCACACACCTCTATGTTCACGCCCAGTTCACGCCTCCTGATTACGTATTGCTAACACGTGTATGCTTTTATCTTGTTTCTCTCAGCTGTTACGCCTACTGTATTGGTATTCATTCTATGATTAAAGTATAAAAGTTATGTCTTGTCAATAAAGTATGCTCTATCCCTTCCTGCACCCCAGTGGTGGCAGGAACCCGATATCCGATCTGGTACCATGACCATTCCTTTTTAAGGAATAAAACCCCTAAGAACTCTAACACCACGGACTCTGCCTCTTTCTTTCCGATTGAGTTATTTTTGTTTAAGTACTTACCTGCATAGAAATTAAGACGGTAAATCAAATATTTACCACAATATTTTGGCGCCCGAATAGGGACCCTCCCCCACCCCACGCGCCGGTTGGTGCGTTGCAAGCTTTGCCCCCTGCCATCAGTCAAGACGGAACTACGCGTGCCCGCAGGATTTCCTGTATCTCCCTCTGGCCCACGGAGGTGACGGAGACTGCGATCAGCACCCAGACGAGGCGGTGAGGAGTGCGGAGGATCCCGACCAGAGCCTAGCCGAAAGAAGCAAGGTCCGAGGTGTCAAGAGGCCCACCAGTTTCCGAAGTATCCACGTGTCGAGTCGAGTCGAGTCCAGTCCGGTCCAGTCCAGTCGAGTTTTCCGAGGCCTTCCGATTCCGTGCTTCCCGGTGAGTACCATTGCTGGGACGTATCTAGACGGGTGCATTATTATGTATCCGGTAAAGACGGGTTTGGGTACACAAACACGGTCTGCACTGTTTTAGACAGTGTATCTGTACTGTTTAGCAGTATATCAGTTATTCAAGTTCTTGCACTGTCCTCGACAGTGTATCTGTGCTGTTTAGCAGTACATCCAGTATCTAGGGTAGAGATCTATGTTCAAAATGTCTTTCATGTGATTAATGTCGTGGTATGAGTGACTGTTTGATGTACATTATTGTGTTTTTGTGTAACTAGCTGTATTCAGAAGTAAGTAACAAATATCGAGTATCCAGTATTAAGCAACAAGATGCCGTTCTTCAATAAACTAAGACAGATAGGAACTAGGAAAGGGATGCTAGAGGAAGAAATTCCTATCCCCCCTAGGGACACGCCCGGAAATTTCATGTACCATAAGCATGGCATAGACGCCATATTGTATCTAGATTTATGGGCCGATTATACTAAGCACCTAGAAGAAAGACACAGATGGCCCGTTACAGGAACGTGGGATGCTGAGTGCATCCTGAGAGTAGAAGAAGCACTATGGAAAAAGAAAGCCAGACAATCTCAGAAAGACGCCATAGAATTTTGGCGTAAAGAATCACACAAACGCGCTGAAAAAGCGCTCCGTAGAGAAGATAGACATAGAGAAGAGTCAGATAGAGCCCGAGAAAACGAATTAGTTACTGAAGGGATCCGAGTAAAATCAGAACAAGTAGACCGCGCGCGAAACAATCTTGTAAATGGCATGTACTTAGTGGCCGAGGGTTCGCCTGAAGCCACTTCAGAAATACCAAAAAATCCGCTGTCACCATTGGTTCCAACTAAAGTAAATCACAGGACTACTAAGGACATATTTCTGAATTCCTATCTAGATGATGTAGCACCCGCTTACACCAATCCACGTGCCCACGTCCCGCCTACTGACGGTGACGGAAATGGCAACCCGCCTCCAGACCATATCCCGCCATTACCGCAACAAGGTTCCCCCGTCCGACAGCCTGTTCCTCCACCTCCACCACTTCCCGCACCTAAAATTAATATACCAAATCCGTTTTTACCTGATCCTATTAAGAGACAAGTTCAAGTACACATACAGACTCCACAGAAGGACAATGCTCAAGCCTCTGGCTCAGGAGGTGCGACAGGGGGTCTCCAGACCCCGCCAGCAACACACAGATTACACCTTAGGGACATGCAGAAGCACCCTATACTCCAATCACCCCGTCTCGACATACTCAAAGAACAACTTCCAGTCTGCAGATACGATCCAGTACCCGGCAAGGACGATAGAATGTTGATAGCATCACTACGCTTGCGACAAGCTACAGATTACCTAGTGTTATTCTCAGGGATGACTGACCACCTAGATAGAATATATCATTTTGTCCAGACTGGGGAAAATCCCGACAGTATTAAGGAGGCCCTGGCACACCAGAAAGTTGACACTCAAGCATATATATTACGTTTTTTCATAAATTGCTTAATAAGAGAACGAGACAGGCCTGAGACAGACCAGGATGAAATGGAAGCACTAACCAAGTGGGGTCAAAATATATCCGAAGGAAAACATTATAAAGTGAATTGTATAGCCAGTATGTACAAGAAAATAAGAAAAACAGTAATAGAAATACACGAAAAAGAAAAAGAAAATGCCTCCGAGGAGGAGGAGGAGGAAGGACCTGAAGAACAAGAAACGACTACAGATACGATAGCGTATGTAGGTAAAGGAACTTACCTTAGGAAAGGCATTCGTCCAGAAAGCAAGAGAGTTTTTCTCTCTGGCATATCAAAACCAAATTCTCCTGAATATCTGTTTCAAGACACTGATAAAATGCTTCGAGAACGAATGGGGTACCATGTACTCAATTCTATGGATGAACAAGAACTAGCCCGGTCAGCAGTACTATGGGCTGACAATCCTAATATATACAATGATGACACAGTAGCGCAGACATTTCTGAACCTATCCCCAGAGGAGCAGAAATTAGCAGGTGTATATATGATTCAGCACCTCCTCACGTTATACAGAAATAAACATTCTGATCCAGGTCCCTTACACGATACATTAGAAGCACTACTCATGGATAGATGGAGAGGCCTAAGCACTAAGTTAATACAAATAATTCTAGAACAACGGCACAGATACAACACTTTCTTAGGCCCACAATATGTTTCCGCTTCGCCCCCAGAAAGAAAAATGTATCATATGGAACGTCTTGAAAGGCAGAACCCATTACGAGAAGTACATCCAGTTATGGGCACCGATAATACCCTGAAACGTGTGTATGTATACACACCTCTGACCAAGTTAGAACTATTGGAGATGAAGAAACTAATACCTTGTCATGATAAAGACCCGGCAGGTTTTCACCGAGAACTTAAAGACATGTTACTGATGGGGGATTACACATATACTGATGTTATGAAATTATTAAAGGTATTGCTGCCTACCGGCATTTACGAGAAACTAAAGGAAAGAGAATGGGAGGTGGGAGACAAAAAGATTATATGGACAGAAATAGAAGACGAGGAAAAACTTCGTACTCCAGGGCAAGGCCTTGGGGAGAAAACTAAAGCATTACCAGGTTTAATAGTACAGGTCTTGCCAAGATTAGTGACCACTAAAAAGGAAGACTGGGACGCAATCTCAGCCTGTAAACAGAAACACGATGAAGATACCAGTGACTTCTATTCAAGATTCGAGAAATGTTTCATTATTAATAGTGGCCTAAAACCAGGTAGCGAGTCGTACCCCCATCTTTTTGTATCGAAGTTAGTAGAGAATTCCCTGACAGCAGTTAAGAACCGTGTATATAAGGTTGAGAGTACATGGCAAGCAAATACGCCATCCCAAATGTTACAGATGTTACAATACCACCAGAACAGAATCAGAGAAGAACAGGATCATGAACAGAGACGCATGAAAGACACGAAAATGAAAATGTTAGTGGCCCAGTCGGTTCCAGCCGACGGCCAGAGAAAGGGTACGACCCAGACAGGTAATGCCACAGCTCCCGTTAAAGGGACATGCAACTATTGTAAGCAGCCAGGTCACTACGTACATGAATGCCCAGTCCTGAAACACAATATAGCAACCGGTAAAACTAAAGAAAGACCGCATCCGCCTAGACAAGACCAGGGCCAGCAACAGACTTCACAGAATGCACAACCTATGCATGCTTCATCACATACAGGACAAACTGCAGCGGTATCACAGCCACAGCCACAGCCACAGCCCATTGCCGCGACACAGCAAGTTTCACGACAGATGTGCCAGTATGCCCAATCTGATTATCCCGATTATCAACGATACACATGAAACAGCCTAGAGAGGGAGGTTGGCTTGCCTCTTATTGAGGTTCCTGTAGATCAAGAGGGTCCTTATGTACACAGTCAAGTATTGGGAAAAGACAGAAAGTTTTTAATTGACACAGGGGCAAGCCACACAACAATTAGCCATGATGAAGTCCCAGGGGCACCCCTCTCAGGCTCACAGAATGTTTCCCTTGGTTTTTCAGGACAGCCTATTGTAAATGAGGTATCGAAACCCGTCCCCCTGGCTGTGGGTCCATTATCACGTGTTACAGACTTGTTACTTACGAAATCATGCCCAGAAAATCTGTTAGGTATTAAAACATTGAAGGCTCTAGGAGCTGTGATATGTTGTTCTCCGGAAGGAGTTAGACTTTTCTTGCGTGACTTTAAGGGTCACTATGTATTACGAGAGTTTGATGTCAGATTGAAAAATGTACCGAAACACCTGTGGGCTCAAGGCCCAACCGATGTAGGCTGTATGCACATTACACCATACCGTGTTACACTTAAACAAGGAGTTGTTTTACCGAGAATAAGACAATACAAGTTACCACCCGATGCTGTAGTGGCTTTACTGGAAATCATTGAAGAGCTCATTGCCCAAGGAGTGGTCGTAGAGACCGACTCCAATATCTGTAATTCCCCTATCATTCCGATTCTTAAACGTACTGACCGCAATGCACCGCCAGTATATCGGCTGGTGATTGATTTACGAGAATTGAATAAATGCATTGTTCCACAGTACCCTGTGGTTCCCGACATCTCATCCCTATTGACTGCTATTGATTCAGAAGCAACGTTCTTTACTGTAATTGACCTCAAGAACGCCTTCTTCAGTGTGCCCATTGATCCAGAGAGCCAATACCTCTTCGGATTCAGTTTAAATGGACGAAGTTTCAAATTTTCACGCGCACCTCAAGGATTCACAGAAAGCCCCAGCATCTATAGTCAAGCACTGAAAAGACAACTTGATTGTATCCAAATGCCAGTTAACACTGCTTTACTGCAGTACGTCGATGATCTGCTGATCACCCCACGAAGTGAACCCGAATGTGAACAAGCATCACTGACAGTTTTACATTTTCTGGCCGACAAGGGACACAAGGTGTCTCCTTCGAAGCTACAATTCTGTGTTCAGCAAGTTGTGTACTTGGGTCACTTGCTGTCCAAAGTGGGGAGACAGCTCACACCTGACCGTATCCAGTTAATTGTAAATATGCCACAACCCCAGACACAAAAGGAAGTGCGGGCCTTTATAGGCCTCACCTCGTACTGCAGACAATGGATTCCTCAGTATGCATTTCTAGCTAAACCACTCATTCAGTTGACAACACAGGAGGCAGCGACTTCGACTGTCCTTCCTTGGACTCAGGAACATACACAGGCCTTTGAGGAATTAAAGAAAGCTTTATGTCAAGCACCAGTTTTAGCAACACCATGTTACAGCAAACCTTTTACACTTTTTGTCACAGAACGTGATGGTACAGCGTTGTCTGTCCTCACTCAAGATCAAGCAGGTTCACATAAGCCTTGCGCTTATTTTTCAAGTACATTGGATTCAGTAGCCCAGGCACTCCCTGCGTGCTTAAAGTCAGTAGCAGCAACAGCCCTAGCAATCAGACAGAGCGATTCAATTGTCTTAGGACATCAATTAACAGTACAAGTTCCACATTCGGTAGAGGTTCTTTTAAATCGAACCCAGACTCAACACTTGACTATAGCACGACTGACAGGTTATGAATTGACGCTATTCCAGCCACACATAGAAATCAGACGCTGCAGCATTCTGAATCCCGCAACATTGTTACCTTCGATTATGACTAATTCAGCCCCGCATGATTGTATAGAGATTATTAATGCAGTAACAAAGCCCCGACGAGACTTAACAGATGTTCCATTGACAAATCCAGACCTGACACTTTATGTGGATGGTTCATGTATGAGAACAAACACAGGTGAATTAGTGGCCGCATATGCAGTGACCACCGAAACTGAAATTAAAGAAACATATCGTATTGATACACTGTCCGCTCAAGCAGCAGAGCTCATCGCTCTGACCCGAGCCTGTATATTAGCCAAGAACAGAAATGTTAACATATACACAGACTCTCGGTATGCTTTCGGAGTCGTACACGACTTCGGAGTGTTATGGCAAGAACGAGGTTTTTTGACCTCTCACGGTGCCAAGATCCAACACGGTCCTCTCATTCAAGCACTGTTAGATGCAATACATCTGCCTTCAGGTATATCCATCATGAAATGTAAAGCACATACTAAAGTTACAGATTCCGTTTCCCAGGGTAACGACCTGGCAGACCAAACAGCAAAACATACAGCATTGACTCACACCCAGACAACTGATGTGACAAAGACAATAGTGCCGACACAGTGTATGACAGTTAGGGATCCCACACTAGATGTAATCGATATTCAGACACATGCTACGCCAGATGAAATAAAGAAATGGACTGAACTAGGAGGGATCCAGACAGATCAGGGATGGATGACGAAGGGAAAATCTACATGGTTTCTCCCCGACTCTATGGTTCAAGTCATAATAAATACAGCACATAGTCCAGCACATCTAGGAGAAAAAGCTATGTTAGACAGTTTACAGAATCTCTGGTACAACAAACACTTACGAGCAGCAGCAAAACAGAAAGTGCGTACTTGCATGATCTGTTGTCAGTTCAATCCAGGTAAAAGCGTCCCTGTAGAGCAAGGTGGATTCCATCCTCCCGATCACCCTTTTGAAGTCCTCCAGATGGATTATATCCAGATGGACCGTTGTCGAGGATTCAAGTACGTCCTCGTAGTTGTTTGTGCACTTTCCCGTTGGACCGAAGCATATCCAGTCCCAGATTACACTGCTCCGACCACTGCCAGGCAGCTGGTTCGAGAATTCTTCCCCCGGTACGGCTTGCCTCGTGTCGTGTACTCAGATAACGGACAGCCATTCTCATCCGAACTCATGAAACAGGTTTCCCTTCTGCTAGGATATCAGTGGAGATTCCATTGCGTCCGACATCCCGAAGCCGCTGGCCTTGTAGAGAGGCATAACCAGACACTGAAAGCACGCCTCGCTAAAATATGTAAGGAGAAAGGGGTCGACTGGATAGTCGCCCTGCCAGTTGCACTGTTCTATATGAGAATGGTCCCCCATTCGAGATCAGGACTATCCCCGTATGAAGTGGTCTTTGGACGACCACCGAATATGTGGGGGACGCCCATGCCTAAGAAAATAACCGATGTTGATTGTAACATGCTGACAGATTACCTTGCCTCATTGATGTCTGCACTCCAATCATGTCGTTCACAGGTTGCTGCAGCCTTTCCCGATGTCCGTCCTGGAGATACGGTGGTAATTCGCAACTTCGACAGGAAAAGCCCGCTGGAGCCCCGCTGGAAGGAGCCGAAGATCGTCCTTCTTACCACGAGGACCGCAATCAAAGTGGAAGGCCGAAAGGGGTGGATCCACACGAGTCATATTAAAAAATGTAATGAACTGTTGCCAGAAACTGACTCGTCCACCCCCTCAAAGGACTGCCTCGATACTAAAGACTTCAAAGTTCCGAAAAGAGAGAAAACTCCCCAAGAGGAGTATCGAACAAAACTCCGATCTAGCAAGTCAGACAGTTTAATTGTTTAAGTCCTCCCCTAGGTGAATCGGTTAAATAGTTTCTGACATGTATCCCCTAGATCGAGATAGAGAGAGAGAGAGACAACTCAAGAAACGTACATATTGTAAATCACTCCGCAGTCACTGTATAGTGACATTATTGATTATGTTTTTTCTAAGCCTTCTGATTATTGTTGCTAGTATATTGCTTCCCATATACTACCCTATCTTCAAGCGTGAACAATCTGCTTACAATGTCACTGCCGAACATTCTTTTAGTGAATTACCTCCGCATGAACTATCTTACAGACTTGCGCTGCGCAACAATACATTCATTAGTATGTTACATCACTCCCATCAGACTAATAATGCTACAAACTGTTGGATATGTGGCCGACTCCCTCCCTATCAGAAATACAAGGGAGTTCTGCCTCTCTTTCCGTACCCGTTCACTCACAATGGCTCATGAGGAGCATGGTTTAGAATAATTAATTCCTTAGATCCTGATATTGCTGTTTTCAAAGGAAACTGGGTTTGGGGAAACTTGAACTTAGTTCTGCTTAACGCTTGTTATCCTGACAAAAAGGGACTCCCCATTAGAATAGGAACTGATCTAGAAAATGAAGTATATGGATTAGGTAATTATACAATTAACATTATGATTCTTACTGTCGAATCCGAAGCCGCACCAGTGCTCCCTGCTATGTCAGTATTACCAGTCACTGGTGATTTATGTGTCAGAAAGAAGGGTTCAGTACACTTAGGTCATAGCACATGTACTACTGTGGTCGAATTCAGTGATCAAGGCAAATCTTCCTTTAGAGCTACTCGACATTCTTACTTTGTTTGTGACCATACCGCATACATACGCTTACCTCTAGATTGGGATGGTACCTGTTACATTGCATTCCTTCTGCCACCTGTTTTTCTAGCCCCTCCTGATTATCACAGAAATTCAAATCTAGTAAAGAATAGACTCCGAAGAGATCTCCCGATTGTCGACTATACTGAAACGGCATGGGAGCAATACACAGATTTCAATAAAGGATTCTTTTTCTTCACAGGCCCCGTCCAAAATAGTAAACTAATACGCAGATTAACTAGAACACTCGAAGCAGTAGTGAATGAAACTGCCTCCGCTCTAGGCAACTTAACAGAGGAGCAATCTGCCATGCGGGTTGTTGTTCTCCAAAATCGTCTTGTTATTGACGTCATCCTAGCAGATAGAGGCGGAGCTTGTAAGGTCATCGGGTCAAGTTGCTGTGTTTTCATTCCAGAAAACGCGCCAACGGTATACCAAGCTATTACACGTCTTCATAAAATTGCAAGTTTAATACATCAGAATCCAGGCACCTGGACTTGGTCCGGTTGGTTCTGGACAACGTTGACCGCTTGGGGATGGAAGATCCTATCTTTCCTAGGCATTGCCCTTGTCATAGTATTCAGTTGCTGCCTGTGCCTACAGTGTGGGCCAGCGATTTGTGGTCTGTGCGCCACATCGTGCATTGCACATTCCAGTTTTCACTCAAAACGCGAAAAGAAGAAAGAAGAGCAAATGATGTTACAAGAACAGACTGATCGATTCATGAGGATCGATATATCATGAAGGGTCCGTAGGGAACAAGGAGGGAATGAGGAAATATAAATTTTATGGTCCAGTAATGTTCCCTAACGTGTACCCCACCGTCTCCATGTACCAGCTTAAAGTGCATGTAACTTCCCTCCTGTGCCAGCTATGACGACGCAAATACATTTGCGTCCAACGTTAACATGTCCTCTTTCAGACCCACCCTGAATGGGTTGAATGTTCCGTTCCTAAGTATGCCATGCCAACGTCTTTTTGTGGTGTACTTTACACGTTTTTCAGCTCTGGCGAAGTAGGCCCTGAATTCTGCCATCAAGCCTTTTCCTGCCTTCTGACTCTGAAAGCCTCAGCCTAGGCTGCCTCTGTACCCGTGACCTCTGCCTTACTCCCTGTGCGGCTAACGGCGCTTAGCTCAGCCTGCTGCCTGCCAAGACTGAATTCAACCTTCGAATTATCTGTTCCGCTCCTCGAAAATGCATTCCTACCTACTAGTTTAAGTAAACATCTCCCCAGCTGCAGAGCAAAGGGCCCGGCCTCACTGTCTCCGTGCAAGTAATTCATAGCTCCGTTACCATGGTAGGCCCATGCCCCCTCGCATCTCATGCAGACACTTAGACGCTTATACACGCACTCACAGTCAGTATAGAATAGCCTCTGCCCAAGAGACCTTTCCCTCTAGATAATATGGTTCCCAAACATCAGATATCAGATATGATATAGGTACGAGTTGATCTGACATGCCAGACTTCTGTCTCTTTCCGCTAGCGTAAATGTCAAGTCCCCTGCACCCTCCAGTTCCACGTCAATCACACGTCATGCAGCTGCGCGCGCATCCAGGCCTCAGATTTCTGCTGACATTGCAAGATTCTGCTAAGTACCCACCTACTCGTGACACTTACCTGTGACGTTTCTAGCACACACCTCTATGTTCACGCCCAGTTCACGCCTCCTGATTACGTATTGCTAACATGTGTATGCTTTTATCTTGTTTCTCTCAGCTGTTACGCCTACTGTATTGGTATTCATTCTATGATTAAAGTATAAAAGTTATGTCTTGTCAATAAAGTATGCTCTATCCCTTCCTGCACCCCAGTGGTGGCAGGAACCCGATATCCGATCTGGTACCATGACCATTCCTTTTTAAGGAATAAAACCCCTAAGAACTCTAACACCACGGACTCTGCCTCTTTCTTTCCGATTGAGTTATTTTTGTTTAAGTACTTACCTGCATAGAAATTAAGACGGTAAATCAAATATTTACCACAACTCGGTAAAATAAAAACTGAAGACCTTCTGAAACATAACTAGGAAACCCAGAATAAAAGCCTCACGCCTTTTAACACATACCTGGTGCGTGGATAGTCTTGTGTATTGCTAAGTGCAATATTGTGTTTTACACAAACTATTTTACTATGAGAATTAGTAGGAACAATATTGATAAAACGGGGTCCCTTTGATTCTACAGAGACAGACTAGCGAGAGAATGTGGTGCATAGTTTGCTTTTTCTTGCCGCATACTTTTATAAACCCTTCTGCATAAATTAGTTTTCTTATGTCCTGATTTTAGTTCACTTTTATTTTATTTTATAATAGTTTCATCTGACTTTGGATGTCTTTTTATCTGATGTAATATTTATTACCTTTATTTATTTTTTTTTACTATATTATCGATGTATATTTGGTTTTATGAATATTGTACATGTGGGCAGCAAAACCCCCGCTGATGGTGGTCTTGGGGTTAGGGCGTATGCTCATGTCTACAGTTTTTAGTTGATAGAGTCAGCACTTTATAAAAAGCTCTTGTCATGGATGGCCAGTGGGCTTGAGCGTGTGCATACTCTTCCCAGCTTTACATACTGCTCATATATTGCACATGCACTTTAATGAAGTTATTGGATTTAGGCTGATCGAAACATCGATTTCCTTTATGTTATACCTACGTGTTGCAGGTGCAGTGTCGTGAGGAGTATGGATTTGCTTTTATTGTTTTCATTTTTAATTGAATGAAATGTATTGTGCTGCATATATACTTTTATGGTCATATTGACCGAAATAAAGTTTCTGGAATGATGAGGACATTTGCATTTCACCTGTATAATTCACCTTGTCTTTTTCGGCTCGTGATAGGTCTGATTCTAAAGTGCGCCTGTCTGGAAGGAGACCCCAGGAATGTGCGCTTCTTCAGGCGCTTGATCAGCGCTGCCCCTCGCAGCGCTATCGGGCATCGAGGGCGGATCCGGCCCAGCCCTGTGCAGCGGGGAGCCTCGCTCTGAGCCGGGGCAGTGACGTCACGCCAGAGCCCTCTATCTCCGGGCGAGGGGCGGGGCCGTCCCGGGCTGGCTCTTTGTGCCGGAGATGAGCAGCCGAGCCGGGCAGGCAGGGATGGAGCCGGCGGCCGGAGGCGGCGGCCGCAGCCCGGGCAGGCAGGGCGCAGCAGCGGCGGCTCCCCACGGGCTCTAGCGCCCACCGATGGGCGTTACCTGCAGGTAGGCGCTGTGCATTCCAGGCAATATCCTATCCTCTTGATGCATCCTGTGCATTATTGACAGGTCAGGTGAAAATCCCCGATTGTCGCTCAAAGTGTGATCTTTAAAGGATAACGCGGGGCGTGGGAGCCGATTGTGCAAGTTTGCAGCGGGTTTTTATTTTTTGGGTCAATTCCTCTTTTTACATCTGGAATGTCCTTGATTAAAACCCGGCTGCGTCCGAAGCAGGCAGCGGCGAGGGAGGGATGCTGGTGGCTGGACGGGAGCCAGGCTGGGATATTTCCCAGCCGCGCTGCCTGGGAAATAGATTATTTTTGTTGTGTTTCCGGAAGCCGGTGATTTACTGCCTGCACGTTTGCATGTGTAATACAGCGATGGAGGTCTTATTCTCAGGCGAGGGGTAGATGCAATACTAAAAATATTCATTATAGAAAATGGAAAAAAATACAATTTCTCTGTCTTTTTTTGCCACCTATAACGTTTGTCGCAGTGGTGTTGCCAGTGTCTCATTCTGTTTGTTGCCCCCCCCCCCCATGCAGCCATCAGATGTCTCCTTTGATGGCTGAGCCTGGGGGCAGAATGCCTCTGTGAATGGTGAATGGTCATGCTTTGCGGCTATATTAATCAGGACCGCTCTGTCTTACACAGACCCACCCAGCAGCTGCCAGTAACAGGAAGGGGTCTTTTTTCGTACACACCCACCCACCCCCTCCGCTTCCTCCCTCCTGCTCTCCCCATGGCCTCGTCTATTTCTGGAGCCATTCTTCCCACTTTGAAGCAAGCTTGGATGCCTTCTGGATTCCCTGCAAGATGTGGCAGGCTTTGAAAAGAAGCCCTCGTTCTTCCATGTTATTTAGTGTGAAGTATACAAATTTCATTTTAATGGTGATTTTTTAAATTCCAATAGATACTGATTTTTCCGCTCTAAAGACTGTTATTCACCATACAGTAGAACATTTGTCTACCAATGATATTGCCCACTTAAAACTGGTACTCATTTCATCGCCTTCTGAATGATGAGAGGCGGAGCTACACTGCCGGGATTCGAAAGCGCAGCATTGAACGTGTAAATCACCAAGTTATTTTACGTGTTCATGGTTTTCAGATAAACCATGTGTAGGCACAGAATTTGAACAGTTGAATAGCTTCAAATGGAGAACTACCTGACATACAAGCAGGATTGTTGGGTCCTCTAATTCTCAAGAGTCTGGCTTTAGCGCCTGGAAACCCTCACGTGCGATTAGCTGCGCTCTACAAAGTCACATAACATAACATTTTGCTTCTCCTTGCTTCTTACAATTGCAATAATGTGCCGTAGTATTTCTGTAGCACTAACAGCACATACAAGCAATGTAAATTATACGTTTTCTAATATTTTAGCTGTGTTTGACTCATTTTATCAACATTTGAAGAATGAAACTCTTGGATTAGCTGAGGTTTAGAGCTATGTTTGGCTTTCAGATTGGACAGTTCGATTCATTAGGCGGTTGGCTCACTACGCTTTCTAGCGTATAATGTCATTTTGTGCTTTATGTAATGATGTGCCCTTATACTCTAAAGTAACGATAACGTACATTTGTACCCTATGTAATGATCCATTTCTAGTGCCCAACACTGACAAGCTGCATGGCTGTCTTCCTTCATTGTTTCCCTTGTATGGGCCTTGTTTCTGGTTAATCGTCACCTTCCACAAAGCCCTATTTTAATCGTAAGTCATTGGTAATAAACTTGACAACAAGTGCACAAGCTATCCCATTGACCTTTTACCTGTGAAGGAAAAAGGTCACATTAGTACAGTAAATAACTACATTTACTCCACCTATCTTCATCCGCCTTCTCCTCTCCCCTGTCACCGACCGGTTCCTGGGCATGGGGAAAATAGGACAATTAACATGTTAGTGGCCCCACTGGGGACACGATAAGGGCAGGGGGACCCCTTGGGTCCACAGCTGTCGTCACCTACTTTGTTGCCTGAACCTTCCAGGCCCCCGTGTGAGGGTACAAAGGAGACCACTTTGAGTCCTCAGGTTTCGTTGTCGCTGCCTTCATCTGATCCATCTAGTGCTGCGTAGTCACGCAGGAGGTTGTGGATCATCTTATGGCACGCCAGGGTCTCCCTCTTCCCTACTACCAGACGGTTTCTGGTAAACAGAAGAATATCTTTAAAACAACACTGGAGCCTTCAGCAGTTCTGGAGATCGCTCAGTGTGTGTGTCCCTGGGAACAAACGATACATCACAGATGCAGTGATGCAGAGCGTAGGTATCCAGTACCTAAGCTCTGTGCCTAGGGCTTTCAGCAGGTCCTGGGCGTACGTGCACTCCCAGAAGAGATGGTATGTCGCCTCATCCGTGGTGCACCCTCTCGGGCAGGACTTGTATCTGTTAAGTCCTCTTGCATGCATGAAGGCTCTCACTGGAAGTGCTCCTTGGATGAACATCCAGGCAATAGATTTGTGCTGGTTGGTCAGGCTCTTGGATGCAACGTTTCCACACATGTGGTCCACTGTGGCAGAGGGAAGGATGCAGATCGGTTCTCTGATGTCCTTTGCTCTTATCTGGCATTGGGCAAGCTTCGGGGTCCTAGTAGCGGGGGCGGCAGCCTCAAGCCCGAACTCTTTCACAAACTTCTCCACTTCCTTGTAGAACCACGGGGTCTCCCAGTTGTACGGGACGGTGCTCACCCACTCTGCCCATCCAAGGTGCCTCCACGTTGGCAACAGGAAGAATCATGCCATCAGAAAGCCGACGTGGCTCTCATCTTCGGTTCTCACGCAGTGGCTCATGAAGATTTCTCTCAGGATGGTGGCTAAGTCTGGTACTTCTTTGCCTCCCTTGTCGTGGATCTTGAACATCACCGCCCTCTTCACTATGTCCATCTTCGAGCTCCAGGTGAAGTACAAGATCATTCCCGGGATGGCCTTGGCCATGCAGTACTGCAAAGGCCACACTTGGGCGACGTACTGGAGCCCTGGCAGGGTCTCGTTCCGCAGGACCAATGACATCCCTCCGGTAGTCAGCTTCCGTAGGCTCCAGAGTCCCAGCTTCTGCCTAGTCTTCGCCAGCCTCTCTTCCCATGTCTTCTCTGCTGCACGTACTCCGCCGAACCAGACTCAACGGATCTTTAGGAAGTCCTGCTTGATGGGTAATGTCAATTGGTCTCGGGTGGAGGTTCAGTGTCCGAAGAGTAGGGTTTCTGACCTGGTGCCTATGATCTTTGCTCCCGACGCTTTTCCAAACTCTTGAGAAAGTCATGGTACTGATCAATAGGACTGACGAAACACGTGTCGGCTGTTTTTTGTCAACCCTACTTTTATAACGGATCTTCAAATAAAGAAAATGATAATATGAACTCTTTGCTCTTCTGTCCTGTCCGAATGTGAACATCACACAATATCTATAGCTTGACTGTCGTTTAATTACAGTGTGACCAATCAGTCATTTATTCTTATTTGTGCTTTAGGATTGTGCTCTTTGACCCCTCTTTCTGTAGCTATATAATTGCCAATCTCTGATTGGCAGTAGTCTCTCCTGGTAGTGAGTGACAGTGATCTATGTAGCACTCCGTCCTAAAATTTAAGATCCTATTACAAATCCAGTACAATTGTCTATTTGAAAATAATTTGTGTATGTGCGGTTTTTTTCCATTTTGGAAGCACCACTACCGATCTCCTTTGTTGCCTTTCCAAACTCTATACAAGTCCTCTCCAGTTCTCTCACGAATGGTCCGTCCGCGCAGAAGACTAAGACGTCGTCCATGTAGAGGGAGCACTTCACTTCGCGCTTTCCGGTGTCTTCCTGGGGCTGTCCCTCCTCTGATGTTCCTGTTCTGTCTGATGCATTCGGCGGGGAGCTCAATCACGCAGATGAACAGAAGAATGGAGAGCGGACAGCCTTGCCTGAAGCCTGACAGGATGGGGAAGTTGTCGGTTTTCCAGTTGTTACCCAACGCTGCGCTAGAGATATCTCTATACATTGTGGTCATCATGTCACAGAAGTCTCCCAGCCCCACTGCTCTGCTGCATGACTGTCACTACACTAGCAGCATTGCAAATCTCTATACTCCAATGCCTGTGACTTAATTTAACGGTGTAGTATGTATTTAATTAACACCGCTAACGTAGGGTTGAACATTGCTCATGGACATGCTCTTTAAGACCCTTACATGTCGAAGCCACTCCAGTGGGCGATATAGGAGGATTTGTTAGAATCTGCTGACATCAGCAACTAATCATTTCTATAGTGAAAGGGTTCATGGGATGCAATGCATATTAATGCCCAAGACACCGGCCGGAGGTTCTAAAAGCCTCGAAGGGCCGGCCTATGTCGGCAAGAGCAGAGGTTGCACTTGAAGCCTGATCATGGGATAAGGAGCCCTTTACGGCAGTATTTTGATGAATCGTTGCCCTAAATTTGAGGTAGAATGTAAACTCTGCTTGCTTAGTAGAGCCACATTAATTAAAATAATATAGAGTTAAAACACACCCTTCGGGCGCAGGTACTTTTACCATTCACTCTGCCACATCACATTGCATTTTGTGGATTTTGGAAGAGTCCCTGGCAATTTCGTTCTGTTCTGTTCCTGTGCCTACGTGCACCTCAAAATTGAGCTCACACCCACCAGGCCCCTAGTCTTAATCGATCCTTCAAATGTATTTCAGATTTCTCTCCAATCCAACCTTTTCTAGCCCGCCTCGTTTAATATTTCAGTACCCACACTACACCACTTTCCTTCTCTGAGCAAGTGTGCGGTGTTTCTACTGCACTATTTAAAGCACCCGGCGTTAAAACCACAGGGTATTCTAATGTTCACTTCTTTCTGCCACTCCATCCTTAGAGGAGTCATTCTGGTTTCATCGACCGTGGAGGGATTGAAGTCTGCATCAGCCGCAAGAGGCCTGGAAAGTTTGTCTGTTCTACTGGATCACTGAAATAATATCGAGGGACAAAATATCGACTTGCCAAAATATCGTGGACAAAATATCGACAGTCAAAATATCGAGTTTGTATCTACAAACAGGTAAGTACAAAAATATCGAATACAAAATATCGTTTACAATAATATAGATGTAAAAAATATCGACTTTATTAAAAACAGTGTTAAATTAAATTAATATTAAATTTTAATTACTAAAATATACTTAAAAATACTTAAATTAAATTATAATAATTAAATAATAAATGAAAATAATAAAAATAATTTTTTACAATCTTATTTGTTGACCCTGAACCCTAAAATATACCCTTTTACCCAAAAACCCAAAACTGACCCTGAACCCTAAAAATACCCCTTTACCCAAAAACTAAAAACTGACCCTGAACCCTAAAAATACACCTTTACCCAAAAACCCAAAACTGACCCTGAACCCTAAAAATACCCCTTTACCCTAAAACTGAAAACTGACCCTGAACCCTAAAAATGCCCCTTTACCCAGAAACTGAAAACTGACCCTGAACCCTAAAAATGCCCCTTTACCCAAAAACTGAAAACTGACCCTGAACCCTAAAAATACCCCTTTACCCAAAAACTGAAAACTGACCCTGAACCCTAAAAATGCCCCTTTACCCAAAAACTAAAAACTGACCCTGAACCCTAAAAATACCCCTTTACCCTAAAACTGAAAACTGACCCAAAACCCTAAAAATGCCCCTTTAGCCAAAAACTAAAAACTGACCCTGAACCCTAAAAATACTCCTTTACCCAAAAATTATCAATATTATTTAATTACCAAATAATAATTAATTAACAATAACAATAAAGTAAATATATTAGCATATTGGCTGTAATTATTTTAATAATTAATATTATTTTTTCACAATTAATTACTTAACAATAACACAAAATTATATATAATAAAATGTACTCTAATTAATGTAAATAACTAATTACAATTAATTAATTACCATTTAATTACTAATACAAAATATGTAAAAAATTATATTAATTAATTAACTAATTATTATTAATTAATTATCAATTAATTATTAATTATAAATATTTACAAATATATATTTATTAATTAATTATTATTAAATTACTTCCCACCCTATTCCCCTGTAAACCCACAACCCGCTACAGAATTACATTACGCAATTATTATAAAAACAAAATTCATTTAATAAAATATTTTATAACATTAGTACACACTTTTCACACATATTATTACATAAAAATACACTATAAAATATTATATATTATTAAAAATTCGATATTTTTGCTATCTATATTTTATACAGTCGATATTACTTCACTTACCTGAAAAACGATATTTTTGTAGTCGATATTATGTCCAGTCGATATTTTGTCCAGTCTATATTTAAAACTCGATATTATGTCCAGTCGATATTTTGGAGTCGATATTTTGTCTGTGCACCGTTCTACTGTGATGTGTTACCGGCTAACCAGATGGAAACGGTGGACTGAAGGACAGGGCTTTAAGTGGGCCGGATCTCACCGGGTCTGAGCACCTACAGTTTTTTAAAAGTGGGCCTGGAAACATCTCTATCGGGCTCTGTTTTGTGCCCTGGCACAGACGGTCCGTTTTTTCCGGACTGCAGTGACAGCAGGCTCTTCATGTGCGCTGCTCACACTGCTCACTTCTCACTAGTGGAGTAGTTACGGCATGACGTCATGCCAGGGGAGCATTGTAGGGGAAGGGAAATCCCTTAAAGAGTCATTTTTTCTCTGGATTTCCCTTCTCTCTTTGAAACTCAGGAGCAGCAACATCGTCGTGGCCAGGGTTTTAAGTGGAAGCTTTTTCAATATTATATACAAGCCATAGTTGCTGAAGCATTTATCTTATGCAACTAATATCCATTGCCAAAGCCAATAGTCCTGACTTGTAAGTATGATGTTACTTGTATCATATATCTGGTTGCAGTGACAGAACCAGCAAAATACAAGTCAGGCGGCACACTATGCTAAGCACAGATTTCTGGCCTATGTGTTTTAAGCCACGCTTTTAATTGCATTGGCCACGACCCTTTGAGAGACCTCCAGTTTTTTTTTTATCCCACTTATAGCACCGCAGAAGGAGACAGCAAGTGTGAATGTAAAATAGTTGGCCTTTGGGTAACCACCTGTCACCGACTCAAGTTCGCTACAATGACTGGAAAAATGTCTGGAAAAAAGAGCAATTTCACTTAGACAACTGAAGAAAAAAAAAAATTCCACAAAGGCGACAGTGACGGTGACACACTCAGCTGAATAGTTTTTACCTGGCCTCCGTCAGCACCACAATTTGTTCTGTGGCACTTTAAGTATTTTGATCCGTACAACTTAATACTCATTAAAATACAACCACAGCAGGTGCTGCACTATATGTGGCCGGGGGGGGGGGATAGTGTTTGCCTACAGTCACTCCAGCCACGACCCCTAGTGCAAGGTTTGCCACTGTTGTCGTAGGAAAGGCTGGGGGTTGATGAACGAACACCCATTCACAAACTAGAACTTGAGTTTGCACAGCTGCACAATTGCGGTCACAAACCACTGGTACACATTTCTCCTTTCACCCCCTCTTGTTTGCGATCCCGAAAAGGTCGTAGAAGACTTTTTACGAATTAGAAGTGCTATTCAGATTCGTGACTGAGCATTTGTACATTGTAAAAAGCCCTTGTGTGGTGCAAATCCTGTGATTTTGCAAATTGAAGGGTGTGTGACTACAAAAGTGTTTCCATCAGGCCCTTACTTTGCAGTTCCACATCCTCACGTTTTATGTTGTTAAATTTGGGCCAAGAGTGACACGTCCACATAAAAATAAGAAAATAGTAGGATGAAGTGTCTTTTTAAAAATTTCAAAATGAAGTCTGCCATTGAAATGGGCAGGTACTGTCGGGTACTGCGTACCTGTACTTCTTAGAAGATGGGTAGGTAGTCCTTGTAATAGGGAAGAGCCGACACTTCTCAACAGCAAACTGGTACTCTGGTATAGGGAGTGTCTGCACTTCCATATTGTAATTTCAAGCATTGACCGACTAACTCCCACTTTGGCTACAAGATGTTGTCAAACGAAATTGTTGGTGTGCAAAATACGGAATCCCTGCTCAGCTCTGGAAAAAAGTGGTCGCCATTGTAATAACCAACGAGCACAAACCTTTGACTATCTGCAGCAAAATAAATGTAGAGCCTACAAAATATTAGAAAAGCGAAACGAATGGAAGAGTGGGGGAAACCAAAGTGGAATTAAATACTGTTAAATCAATATCTCGCTGTCACTGGGACAGAGGGGGGAGTGGGGGGTACAGGATTGAAGCCATATCTAGATTTTGACCTCATTAATGAGTCTGCTTTCCACCTTGACCAGGGCACAAGTCCTAAAAAAAGAAGTGGGGGGACTAACCTAATTAGGTAGTATGCAAGTGACATCAGGACGCGCGACATCACAGCGCATGACATCACAGGAATTGACGTCATAGGAAGTGGAATCACAAGCCACAACTACAGGAAGTGGATCACAAGAAGTGCCTTCAGATCTTAAGCCCTCACATAGATGTTTATCAGGTCGATCATGAGTACATTTTAGCGCAATCTGAGTATACATGCAAACCCTCCTGATGACGGGAGAAGATTCACACTTTTGTAAGCTACACAAAGAACGATGTTGCCTTATGTCAGCGTAAAGCTTCATTTACCCAAGGATTGAAAAAACGAACTCTACCGCCAGCCCACTCAACCAGGCATAATAATGCAGCACATTTCCATGCAGATGTGATTGCTTTAGCTGCCTGCGCTCTCCAGAGGTGAACCCACTCTCCTATGCAAAGTATTCTTACGCAGCCTTACCCACCTGCACTCATTTTAGGAGACTGGGGCTCATTTTTCACCAGCAGACCATGACCCAAAGCAAGAGAGAAAGACAGAAAGGGAAGCTAGGAGAGAGAAGAAAACAATGATGAATGCATAAAAGGGGCTGAAAAGAGAACCTGCAAGAATAAGCAATGTTAGGGTAGTGAAAGATAAAGGTTATTGCAACCTTGACATTCATCAATAGGACCTTAAGAAAAAGTTTGCGTATTTTTTTTCTTCCCAAAGCCACGCAAAAACTATTCTATGAGGCAATTTCTTCTTTGGATGCGAGCTGCAGGATGCTCCTAAGATGCAAAAAGGAAATAACGAGGAGAAATGGATGTACCGCAGTGCACAAAGTGCATCTCTGTCTTGCTGTTTGGCTGCTAGCTTCCTGTGCCTGCCAGTCTCCATGGTTCACTGACTCCATGGTCCTCCTTTCGCCTCTTCAGGGCTCACTCCTTGCTTTCTACCCCCTAATCCATCCCCTCTGCCATCTCTCACCCCTCACTCGCCACATTGTTCTCTTCAATACATGCTCTTCCAGCCATGTTTGCTCTCTCAGCCCTTCTTATTCCTCAGGTTCCTCCTTTATGCCACCCTCATCTCCTTTCCTTCCATCTCCTCACATTTCCCGCCTGCCCCTTCACCCCAACCCCTGCCAGTGGGGATGCCCTATGTGTAATTATTCTTGGAGACTCTTACGTCCCTATCAACCCCTGTATACTGGGACAGAAATGAGGAAAAGGGTTACACAGACATAGGGCCAGGGGACACAGACGTGAACATTTGGAAAGCTAGACATGAGCATACACTTTGTTACAGAAAAACACTGACACACACTAGGACAAGGAGAGGATCACAGACACATCTGACACAGAGACACAGACAGTGTGACACATTACCCTCAAATAACCATAACATGTACTTCTCCTTCACCAGAGCAGTAGCTCCTACAGCACCTTCTTAACTCAACGACAACAGGACGCACTTTGCCGTACACGTGTTCTAAGGATGACAGTGCACTTCCTGACACCTCCCTTTCCAAGACAAAATCACCATTTGGGTTGTGATCTGAAGACAGACCCCATCAGGAGAGTACTGGAGGCGGTCCCCCAGGAAAAGCATTCCATATTCATCTGGCTGCTCACAAATCACCAAGTAAATAGCATCTTGGAAAAGAAACAGCATGTGCCTAGCAGACAGACTATTCCACATTGGGTATACTCTTTCCTCTTCATTATTATGTTCATCATCTGGCGTCTTCCCGTTGTATCCTCTTGCGGACACGCCAACGACTCTCTCTCGGCCTGCCTCCCTCCTTACCTAGAATTTTTGTCTTCTTCAAGCAGTTGCGTCCGGCATTAATCGCCTGTTGTAAGGGGGGCGCAAGGGGTCGGACGAGGGGGGGGGGGGGGTCGGGTGGTAGAATAATACATTTAAAAAACGTACCTGTCCGCCGGCTGGCCAGATCCCGTGTTTTCTCGGCTTCGGCTCCTGCTTCTGTTCTCCTGCCTCCGCCAGAAACAGGAAGCAGGTAGCCTCCCTCCCCTCTCCTAAGCCAATCACAATGCTACAATGGCAGCATTGTGAATGGTCGGGACGATGCCCAGCCAGGCGCCGATGGGGAGGCCACTTTCTCCATGAAGTCTGCATTGCAGCCTGCATGGAGAAAGGGCAGAGAGTGCATGACTGGTTTGTGTAGCCCCAGAGGGCCGACCAAACCAGTCCTGCTCACTCAGGAGTGGGCACACCACACCACTCCTCCCCTGCTCAGCCCTGCTCCTATAGCAGCCCCGCCCACCCGCAACCAAACACTTCTGCTTCCACGCAGTGCGAGATGCAGAAACATAACATGGCAGTGCGAGAAAGCAGTGGGTGACGCTCCTCGGCCCTAGTGGAGAAGCCGCCCTTGTCTTCAAACCTCCATCAAGTCTCCTACTTTTACTTCCAGCTCCAGAATTATGCTGGTTCGCAGAGTCCCAGAAGGTGAACCCTCCTAACCGTAGGGTAGAAGTACATCCAATTCCAATTTCAAAAAGCTTTATTCGACAGCATTGTCATAAAAGCATTGACACCCTAACCTATACATCAGTAAATACTATTCTAAAATACAATCATCTTACGGGTGATTTGGTTGGATGCTCCTCTTAATGAAAGCACTCTACATTCGATTTGAGGTCTTTGCTACAGGAGGTCACGCAGGTGGTTTTTGTATTATGTAATGTGTTATATTGTGTATTGTGTTATGTATTGTAGCATAGCTTGTTCTTGACCTGTTAGCCAAGATCGCTCTCTTTACTCTTGTGAGCTCCGTACGTTCCAGAGTGGAATGATTGCTGGTGTCCAGTTGGAGTCTTTTGTCACTTACAGCTGGTGCATCTGGTGATCGGTTCCTCTCTGGTCGTGACCTGGTTTGTGACCTTTTTAATGAAGCTTATTTTAACCACTTTGTCTCAAGCTTGGTTACCACAGTAGTCCAGCTAGCCACTGCAAACTAGGTACTTGACACAACTGGGAACATGGCCAAATAACCATACCAGTGACTAGTCAGTGCTCCTTCTAAGCCAAACCCTTTCCACATGAAACAGACTTGACATCACAGCAGGAGGTTGCCACCCCCACTGCTTTTCTTGTAATCAAAAATAAAAGTGAAACCTAGCTTGGGTTCGAGAAAATTGACAATCCTTATTGTTGCGAAGTTAGAAGAAGGTGCAGATATTGGCTTTCATACGCAAACCCTGAAGGCTAAAGTAACCCGTTCAATATTTTCTTATAAATTATATCATTCATGTTCAATATTATTTTTGTTCCAAGCAAATTGTAAGTAAGATCATTTTGGCAGTAGTAGACCGGCTGCATTTCCATAGTGCCCGACTGTATTCCAAATTATTTTCGCCAATTTTTCAAATTCAAATTTCTCTTGATTACCCGGCTCTCAGCAATATCCACCATAAAGCCCCCATTGCGTCCAGCGATTGTCGTTTCACACTATACACTGCTTACATGTATACAAAAAATGCAATATAATTTATAGTCATAGATGCAGTGATTGCAGCCAGAGCAGGCATGCCATATATGGAATCAAATGACATCAAATCTCTGAAAATGTATGAGCCATATTGTTTAAAGTAGGGGTGTACAGCTTAGGTCCAGAGTGGCTTGATCCGCTCCAGATTGCCGCGTTAGGCCAACACTATACAGATTCATTGTATGTATGTTTATTCTCTGTGAATATCATGAATGTATGGCATTGATCCAGTCCTTTTGGAGTACACCGGGGATATTGGACAAGCGCCAATGCGAGACAAGATATTTCCACGTTGGATCTGTTTTGGACAAGTGGGGAAATATCGCCAAAATAATTTTCCACCTGGAAAAAAACAATTCTATCATTCGCAAAAATTAGAGATTTTAAACTGCACAGGCAAAAATGGGAAATGGCCTTAAATTGGGTGTGGATGGAGGGTGAATGCACATTCAGAATGTATCAAGAGGTTGCCAGCGGTCTTTCTGCCTACCAAGCGATAATCAAGTATCGCAGTTTTTTAGATACTTTTCCCTGTTATCTTCTATTTCCATTTCTCTGTCTCTTCTTTCAATTTTTCCTGAAGCAGAGTAAAAGAGCAGCTGCTTCTGAGTCAGCCCCATATTTGCCAACAGATTAGGTCAGTAACAATAGTCTTAATTAAACCATTGATTTACTTAGCTTCAGAAGCTGCTGTTTAACTCCCACTCTCCTTTCTGCCTCTTAAGTTGTCACCATTCCAATCACTGAGCTGATAAAGGGTATTGCAAAGCTCCTTCTTTTACACATATTCTCAGTCTTATTTGGTGGCTCATTTATATTTATTTTATTTCCACCTTTTACGATCTTTCTTTCCTTCTTCCAATCCTACTATTTTTTTCTATTTTACATCTTTCTGCTTTTTTGTTCCTTTGTTTGTTGGCCCATTTTCTTTTTTCTTTTTGCCTTCTTTCTTTCACATTCTTCGGTCCTTGCCTTCTTTCACTGCTTCTTTTTTCTCAATCCATATTTATTATAAATATATTTGCTTATTACCATGTTTCCTTCCATCTTTCCTTCTGTTCCTCTCAATTTTTTTTGTTTTCCCCTTTCTATTCAGATTTAGTTTATTTCTGTACTCTTCACTCCAGCACAAAGTTGCGTTACAGAACCAATAGGTCCCACCCCTTAGTTCTGCGTGCCATTTTACTTCACGTTGCATATTTATGAGCTTCTGTGCAGAGATCCTTAGAGCTTCTATCAATGTCAAGAAGGCCTTAAATAACAATTATATCACTTAATTTGACAGAACACCAAGGACACCACCTCCCTCCTGCCCCCTCCCCCCCTTTTTACCCCACCCCCTGCAGCTGCTGAAGTGGGTGGTTCACAAAGCCCTTGAATTGATACTCTTCCTTGTGGCAAAGGCGTGTGGCTGCATAAAACATGTTCATCACTGTGGTTAACAGAGATGACTATTTCTGGTCAAAAGGCCCACCTGCATCACATCATAGACAGCTGGTGATTTGTGTCCTCTTCTTCCCAGTACATGTTAATTCCTGCTCATTGCTGCGTTATGTGTACCCAGTTTTTCTTTCCGGCTTGCATTTCTAACGCTTGCAATGCAGATTTTTGCTCTCTTACTGGGCATTATTACCCGGGTTCTTTATCTGGGGATGTATGAGCCTCGTTCCATTGTTGATGGGTTTGTGGGAATCTCTGCCCTTCCTTAGTTGCTCCACCTTGGTTATTTTTTATTGTCCGTATGTTCATGTATACTGTGGATAAAAAGATACCATGGTCAACTGTCCCCTCACTAGATCTTCCAATGCAAAATTCTGAAGCTATTCCTACCTGGTTTCATGCGTGTTCTGTTTAGGGGTATGTTGAAATGTTTTTCTTTAGTCCAAATTCTCCCTTTAGGTCTAAAATCAGGGTAGTTTAGAAATTGGGTGTCTGGTTTGCAGTGGTATGCACCACAATCCTAGTCGGGGTACGTCAGATACACACTTTAAATGAACCTGTACTCACCTTCTGGTAGCTTAGCACAGAGCAGGCAGGCTTAACTTAAGAGGCAAAGTGTAATGTTTTTGTGCAATACAACACAAAGTAACAGTGTGAAAACACCACAAAAGACTCCACACCAGGTTAGAAGATAGATTGTGTAAAACAAGACCAACACAACAAAAATCCAATGAGTAAAAGTTGAGCAATGAATTCTTAAAGATTAAATGTAAAAATAGTACTGAGAAGCAATAAACGCCTAGGGGATTATCTGGTTGCGCTGGACCGGGGTAAAGAAAAGAGTTTGGGCCTACCAGGATGGAGCATGGGCCCGATACAGGAGCCACGCAATGCCCACTGAATGAAGTACCCTGATCCTGGTCGCAACAGCCATATGCATGGTGCAGCAGGGTGATGCGTTGGTGTCGATTCCACAGACGAGGTGATGCGTCGATTTTCTTCATGCTGTCGTAGGAATGCACCAGTTCCTAAGATGTTGCGTCAAACCGAGAGGTGTTAGTTCCGTAGATGATGACCAAGGTTTCTCCACGCATTCGAGGCTATGTGTCGAACTTCCCACACTACAGTAACGGTGGTGCTTAGGATCTTTGGGCGAAGCACTGGTTGTGAGTGGATGTGACGATTCTGCTCATGCAACAGGGTTGAAGCTCCGGTTCTGCAACATGCAGACTGGAGATGCTTTGGTTTTACAGGAGCAAGCACCTAGGTCCACCTCAATGAGCCAGGCACATGAGTAGGTGGTGAGACTTTGATATCCCTGAGTCTCACGAGAACACTCTAGGTACAAGGAAGAGTCCAACTTTCCCTCAGCAGGTTCAGAGAGCAGCCGGGCAGCAGAGCAGAAAAGCAATTATTCCAGAGCAGCAGTCCAGCAGAGTGACAGTCCTTGTAGCAGCACAACAGTTCTTCTCACAGAGGTTCTTTACAGCTCCAGAAGTATCGAATTTAGTGGGGTAATTGACCCAGTACTTATACCCAGCTGTGCCTATGATGTGGGCTTGACTTCAAAGAAGGGTCTTTGAAGTGCACAGGGGTCCTTTCTTCCCAGCACTGGAGAGAGACTCCCTACATAGGGGTAATCAGCCCTTTGTGTGGGTGCAGGACACTGCCCATTCAGATGTGTCAGCTCCTCCCTCCCATTTTGCTTAGTATGAGCTATTAGAATGCAGATGGGCACTCAGACACACCTATCCTTCGTTTGTGTGGGGCTGTCTAGTGGAATAGCACAAAGTCATGCTGTCACTAAAGCCAGACGTGTGATGGAGACAGGCAACATGCACTCAGATCTTTAAGAGCAGAGTAATGCCAACTTTAAAAAAGTGGCATTTCTATAGCAGTAATGTTAAATCAAACATTACCAGTAAAGAGGATGTATCATTTCAATTCCAATTAAAAGAAACATAACCAATCTACTTATTCTTAATCAGGAATTAAATCTTGAACGTGTAATAAGCAAATCCCAATGTTAACCTAAGAGAGGAGTAGGCCTCACTGTAGTGAAAAACGAATTTAGGTGTTCATCACTACCAGGTCATGCAAAACGTAAAAGTACATGTCCCACCTGGGTGGCACAATAAGTGCTGCAGGCCCACTAGTAGCATGTAAATTACAGGCCCTGGGCACAGACTGTGCTCTCTACTAGAAAGTTACAGATACATTAAATATCCAAATTGTGAATCAACCAATGTAGCCATGTTTAGAGGTGAAGCACGTGAACTTTAGCAGTGGCAAGAATCCTAAAGCCAACAAAAAGAATCAGCTAAAAGAGGCGGTAAGCAAGCAGAAGTTTGGGGGAAGACCACCCAAAGGCTGACAGTTCAAACATTATGCCTTTTGTCATTTGTGCTTTGATTTTTCTCCATTCCTGTTGTGTGACCTCTGTTAGTCATCCCCTGGGTGATCCCTTAAGAGCTGTCTGTGTTCCTATGAATCATTCTTCAGTTGTGTCCTTCTTTGGATGTTCTGTGTTGTTGACAATTGAAAGTTTGTTCTGCCACAATTTTAATGAGGCTGAAAATGAGATTTGGAAGAGGATACTTACCAGTGGAATTAAGCTGTTATTTACTGTTTTAATTGGTTTTTAAAGCTTCCTCATTGTACTTTTGCTATATTGTAATACCTACTGATTAACCCATGTAAAGCGCTCTGATACCCTTGGGTCCAGCCAGCGCAATATAAAACCTTTTTAAATAAAATAAATAAATAAAATGTTATCGAAACAGAAGTAGCACAAAACAGTACAAGACTAGGTATTTTTAAACCTGGGAACCAATGTTGATGAACCTGATACAAAGAAGAGAATAAATGTATCAATGCATTTTTAAAGTATGTTACAAAACTCTGTGCTGATTTAGGGCAAGCAAAACAAAAGCACGAAAAGAAGACACAAAGGCTACTAAAATAACTCAGGAGGCTGGAGATACGCTGCTAAAACCCATAACAGATTGAAATTACAAACTACAATATTGGAGAATAAAGAAGTGGGTATGGACAGAATTACACCAGAGTTCTATTAGAAATTAGACCAAAACTACCATAAATAAGCTATGAGTATGTCAACAAGGGAGAAGTTACTGGTGGAAAGCATTACAGTGCCGCGAGCCCTGAATCGGAAATATGCCCTAGTTCAGGCTGATGTCATTACTAAATTATAACTTAGAGAATAGGATGATAAGAGTGGTATCATAACAGAATAGTACCACTTAATAGGTAAGGTAGAGGCAAGGGATGTAATTGTAACGGCATCAAATGGTGCAGAATAATACTCTGATGAACTGGAGGAAGACGTCTGCGGTAGCACTCAAATTCAGGGAATAAACGACCACCCCATACACAGACATCATGGCCGCCACCCTGTAAAGCAAAAGCACATGAATTCGAGCTGTAGGAAGGGACCAGGCCGAGGTGCCCACCAACCCACACTGTCATTATGATCAGCCATAGAACTGTTGGCGGAAGTGCAGGCATTGAGATGAGAGAGCAGACCAGAACGAATGTTAATATAACTTACAGATTCAGAAACGTCAGTGTGCCAACAGTGACAGGGAAATGTGACTCAAAGTTGAGCTAAAAAGAATGGAACAAATCACCTTTGTCAATGGTTGACCATATACAGATAAATGAATTAGACACTAAAAATATCAAGATATCTGTGGGTTACCAATGATATACAATGACACTGAAAATAAAAAGAAATAGTTCTAACCCTGGGAAGGATCAGAGAAGCATTTAAACAGATCTTCCCACAAGAAAAACAGCACTTTCTTCAATAGCAGGGAAAGTGATCATGGTTCATGCACGTAAATCCCAGCACTTATTACAACAACCATTTAACCTGTGTAAGTGAGAGACCAAGACACAATTAAGGGCATCAATAAGGAACACAACCAAACGCAGAATGAGCCAGGAAACGCAAGAGCTGCCCGAGAGGACAGAAGTAATGTACGCAGACATGAAAAAGCACTACTAGGCTGAACAGATCACACACACACAATTGTTTGAGTATTTTTGAGTAGGGACATTGTCCTTGCAAGCACACCATAAAAGAATGCAGTGTTTCCCATGCAACAATGAATGCTGAATGCATGAGACACAAGGCATTTTCATACCAATCTTAATTACACAATCAGTTGGGATGTGCATAATGATCGGTAGAATTTAATTGGATCCAGTGACCGATCATACATAAGGGCGTTTTTTTCACTAGAAACAATACTTACCTACTATATTCAGAAATACATCAAAATAACTGCCATATTAAGTCCTGAGGAAGGCATAATGCTCCGTCTTCCTGACGAAACGCGTGTTGGCTAGTCCAAGACAACCTGTGAAGAACATAATAAAAATTTGTGTTTGACAAATGGAAGGGTAGAACATTCTTAAGTCTCCTTTGGTGGGCTTGCAAGGTCATTTTTTATGCTTTGGGATCCTACGTTCCAACCATGGGGAGAATTAGTATGGCTACACTTGCACCCTACTGAGCACCCGATGTGCACTGTATCTCACATCACTGCCTGAAAATAAGTACTGTTTGGATGAGGAGCCCACCAACATAACATTGGAGATGATGTATTGTACCCCTAAAAACAATTGCCAAAGTCAATTGGTCCCAAAGATGAGACCGGTTGTATTTGCCAAGGACTGGTTTATGTCCAGGCCTAAGTACCCTCAGACTAATGCCTACTTTTTTTTCTAAGCATGTTGGTCATGCCTCTATCATGCATTTGGATTCATGTGTGCTTCTTGTGTCTGGCTGCTTGTGTATTGTCTTGTGTAGAGTGATCCGATATTCCTCTGGCTAGTATCTGATATCGCGCCCCATATGTATGTCTGTGAATTTCATGAGCATCTGGTCTAATGTGGAATATTTGCTGTGTCTTGGTAAGTAGGATGGATATTCTCTGCCTCTTGAGTTCTATACATACTTACACTATACATATCTTTTTGCTACTTTTGTGACATCACTGCCAATAGCATAAACACAGTCAGCTGGATTTTCAAAAATTCTCTTCTAAGAGATTATTCCTGTGTTTAGAGCAAATGTTCAACTTTTCAGGGATACACGAAGAATTACTGGAGTTCCAAGTGGAAAGCCACCATTGTCATTGACAAGAGTACATTTGCAGACGCTTCTGGGGTGTGAAACTGCCCGCTGGAAGTATGTGAACATCACAAACATGTAATCTTGTGAGTGTAGGACCACACAGGAACGCCCAAACCCACCCCTAAGCTTAAATTTGTGAGTTAAAAATTCTGCCAACATACCTGCTGCGAAGGACTCTCCTCGTGTGAGTGGATTTATTTGGGCAAATGTCCTGGTGAATGAGGCTCTTAAAAGTGGAAGGAATGGTGATTGGGTGCCAGGTGCATGTCACCCACACCTTTTAAAAGGCAGTCGATAGGCCCTGACATACTGAGTCATTGTGTGATCCTAGGCGATTCTCTCTCACCTCCATGTCTTCAGATTTGTAAGTACAATTTCTGCAGCAACGTTCCCTCAGCAGACATGGACCTGTGAGGATCCGAGTGGGCTGTGAGGGTCACGTATTTGAACAGCAATGGCCAAGGTTAGCAGTTCTGCTGAAATGCATCCAGCTCGGTTAATATAAGAAAAAAGCATTTGCAATGCAATAGGTCTCGCATTAGGAAAGTTTGAGCTATTGGTATTGTAAATGGCAAAGTTTTTATTTATGTTTCTTTTTTTTTAAATAGCTAAATTAATAGCTTCGTCATTTACAATGCCAATAGTTATAACTTTCGCAAATGTGATACCTATAGCATTTGTAATGCAATATGTTTTGTATTTACAAACCGCGAGAGGACAAAAAAAAGCTCTGGACCACTGCCTCTTCCCAGGCCTTCAAAAGGGACCTCAAAGTTCTCCTCCTCCAGAGACACCTCCAAAAGTAATTCACGTCCTCGCGCTATTTGTGAGTAAGAGGATTATGGTTCGATCCCCGGGCTAGGCGGCAGGGGTCTGCCCAGCACCATGTGATTCTGGGCAATAGCTTGCTTAATCTTCCCAATGGCCCCCAGCGCCGGGATGCCTCCGGGTAGCTGTGCGCTTTACAAATACTGGATTCACATTTACATATTATTTGGAAATAAGACATTTGAATAAAGTCAAAAGAGAAAGAGGCACAGCATTGGGTGGGATAGAGAAGCTTCAGGACAATGGTATGTGTGCTGTAACAAACTCAAGTTGGCTAAAATAATTGAGATGTTGACAGTGTGATGAATAGACATGGAGGTGGGACAATCATGAACTGTCCTGTGATCACGTTGCCTTGCACAAAGGTAAAGGGTCAGCTGCGGATATTAAAGCTGACAAAGACGGAAGGAAGGGAGAAACCCAGTTCATCTTCAAAAACAGTATGTACAGAAAAGTGCCTTTCCAGAAACTCTCATTGATTTTTAAAGAAGAAAACAATTTTCCTCCCACACATTGATTTTTAAATAACGTGAGTACCTTTTCAAAATTCTCACCTGTATATTGTTAACAGTTGTCTTACCAGTAAGATGTAGCTTAGACCTCAAAAATGCCAATGGGAGTTGGCCCAGACCAGGCTGGGAGGAGCGGGCGGGAGCTGGCAGGGCTGTCTCATGATCTCCTCTGCCCCTGACACACACTGAGCAGAGGAGGCTGGAAAGGGCGAGAAGAGCAGAAAACAGCACTCTGCACCCCCGAATTTTCAAAAGCAGCCCCAGTGGGGGCGGGATCTGAAGGAGGGGACCACCAGGCGTTCAAGGTGGAGTGAGGAGCCGGCCGGCGGGGGTGTTGGACTGGAGGCACCGGGCCGCTCTCTCCTGCAGCAGCCAGCCATGCAGCTTTGGTGGAGAGAGGGCGAGCAGGACTGCAGCTGAGCAGGGGCGGCAGCCCCCGGAGCTGCGGCGTGACCGGGCTGGCCTGAAGCCCCCCCCCACCCCTTCAAACCCTGAACCCCGTGTGCACTGGACCCGGCCACCGACAGCCCCTCTGGGACAGAGCAGGTAAGGACACGGCCCGTGAACCCGCATGACTTGGTGAGCAGGAGGCGGGGCAATGAAGGGTTAATGTTTATGTTGCGGGGGTGGCAGGGGCGTGGCACGTGCGCCTAGGAGCTGTCCCTTAGTAGCTCAGAGGGGGCGGACGTGTGTGTGTGTGTGTGTCTGGGGGGCGGCGGTGGTTTCACAGCTTTGGGGTGTCTGACAGCAAGGGGAGACGCGTCTGGCCACTCGTGAGTGTTTCTGACAGTCCTGGGGAGGGTGTGTGTGTCATCTTTTGGGGGCCTGAGCTGCATTTGGGGTGTTAAAGTTCTAAGAGTCATTTCCGATAACTCTGAGCGGGGCCAGGCTGATGTGGGAGGTTTGACACTTTTAGAAAGGAGGCCGCTCCAGAGGGTGCCTTGCTAGTGTGTTTTTTTTTTTAAAATAGTTTTTATCTGACATCTCGGAGCGGGGGTCTTGTGTCTGTAGGATGGGGTCTCAGCTACGGACTGAGGGCGTGCGCGGTCCTGGACTCTAGCACAGGGGAGCTGACATAAATGACGGGGCAGGGGGAATGGGAATTGAGTGACAGGGAGTCTGACATTCATGAGAAGGGTCTGGCATGCTGGTTGGGGAGGGGGCTTACGGCGAAGGGGTTGAGGGTTCTGGAGGCACTGGCGGGGAAATCAGGGCCCTTGAGATCCCTGGAAAAAGACAGCTCCGGGTAGGGGTGGTCTGGCAGATCTGTGGCGCGTCTCCCAGCTCTGCCCACGGTGCAGTGTGCGGCAGCTCCTAGAAGCGGCTGACAGCTCCTGGAAAGAGCGAGGGGAGGGGGTGGCGGCGGCAGGCGCGATAGAAGTCTGACAGCTGTAGAAGAATTAAAGTGCGACCGCTCTGTGGGGGTCGGACAGATCAGGACGAGGTCTCTTTAAACCATTTCGGATCAGGCGTAGGCATGGCCAGGCGGCTCCAAGAGGGTGGAAGGGGAAGCCATTCTCGTGCGTACTGTACTCTGCACTGTTTACAGAGCAGCCCTCCTCGGTTTCCCCACCCCGCCCCAGACTGCCAATGCTTGGTAAAAGTCCGAGCTCTGGTGTAGGTAGTTTAGCCTTACCCCCGAGTCAGCATCGCGATTTCATTGCGGTGATTTAAATGACCACCCCAGTGCAGTATGGGTGTTGTAGTTCTTTACTTTGGCTTTAGAATGTTTTCTAAAAAGCCGAGGACTTGTAAGCGGTATTCCGTGGGTAGCAGCGAGTTGGCGCCCTTGGTGTAAGGGCGAGCACATGGCGTGCTTGGTGTAAGCCCCGTATATAGCATGTGTACATTGATGCCTCGTGTCACGCATATAACCGGGGCATGGAGTGTGTGTGGGTTCGGTGAACGGTTGTGGCAGGGGGCTACAATCCCCAAGTGGCCGATTTAAATGAACTGGACACACACATGATGTTTCAGATGGATCGGACACCCACATGACTCCAGGGGGGAGACCGGGATACGTGGAGCGCGAGAAAGGGCTCGGACACATATAGATTAGACATACTAGACAGGACCACCGTTCGGGGCGAACACACGAGGCACAGTAGAGGAACTGAACACAAAATAGGTGTAAAGGGATTAAACACGTTCACAGAAACACAACTCGAACCCACGGAGGCTGTGCAGCAGGATACCACGCACAAAGCAGGAGTTGGGGCAGGTTTCCCTCTCTGGACTGTGCTGCACAAAAGTTCACGCTCGCCTGTTTGTGCCCCTGTATATCTCTGTCAGAGCATGGCCCGCTGTCTCTTTTAAGTTTGATTTATTAAGAAATAGAAACAAGTCCCGCGGCGACCCGGAAGCTCTTGGCCGGCCGGCCAATCCGGTCGCGGCCGACCGGAAGTCCCGCCTCCCGAGCTGCCGGCGCATGGAGCGCCCTGCCTGTCCGAATCAGCCCGGGTCCCCAGGAGGGGGCCGGGGAGAAGGAGGAGTGTGGCGCCTGTTGCGGGGCCGGCGCGACAACAGGAAACAGCGCCCCGGTGCCGAAGGAGGGAAGAAGAGTCCTGCTGCCGGGCCCTGCAGCTGAGGAGAGCCGCCGCATGAAGGAAGCCGGTGAGTGGGTTGCTGAGCGGGGGGAAGCATGTGCGCGAGTGCGGGGGGGGGGAAGCATGTTCGCGAGTGCGGGGGGGGGCGGGCTTTGTATGTGTGTGTGCGTGCGTGTGTGTGACTGTGGGGGAGGGGGAGGGGGGGGGTGTGAGCGAGTGTCTGTGTGCCTGTATGTGTGTGCCTGCGCTCGCCTGTGTGTGCGTGCGTGCATGCAGAGGGGTGGGGGCTGCCTGCCTGCGTCTGTGTGAGCAAGGGCTGAGTTACTCTGCGCATGCGCGGGTCAGACGCGCGCTCCCGCAGTGAAAACTGCGAAGGAAGACGCTCGTCACAGTTTGGTGTCCACATTCCTAAATACGGGCCACAATAGGTCTGAAGCAGACACCCTCAATGCTCACGCATTGAGCGTTAGGTCTGCTCGACCTAAAAAGAAACCCTTTTCAGTACAGAAAACACCGCGTTTAATAGCAGCACAATGTTCCCGAGCAGAGAACAGCACAACAATGTTTCATTCAGCACAGCCAGTTTACTGTTGTTGCTCTGAACCTGTGGTCTCGTGCAAGGCAAGCAAAATATCTGGAGATAGAAATGGGACCGGTGTCTGTGTGCGTTATGGTGGTAGCAATACGTGTGTACATAGATATGGTATCCGACGGCTGGATTTGTATGCCTGGCCCTATTTATTTATTTATTTAATGCGATTTTCTATAGCTCGGACATTACCCGAAGGTGTCAGAGCGCTTTACAAAGAAACCAGTTGCGATACATAAGGATTTAGGATTACATGAGTTACATAAAAGATACAAACAGGAAATTGTAAATGTACAAGTTGTAAAGTCACACAGGGAAGAGATACAAACAGAGAAAATTGCAAATGTACAAGTTGTAAAGTCACTCAAGGAAGAGATACAAATGGATAAACTCTAAGAATCACATAGGAATGATAGTGAGTACAAGGGTCCACTCCAAATACTAGTGGTTAGAGTTATCTCTATATACATATAAATACAAATAGTAGATTTGCTCAGGATTCCATTTTACCAGCGATTCGGCTTGGACAAGTAGTGGCTTGGAGAGTCTCGCGAGTATTTTGTAATCTAAAAAATCAAGTATTTGGGTGTTAAAACCTCGGCAGTATCAAGATGTGGCCCATGCAAGTCTTCAGCAGCAGGGTGGCTGTGGAAGGGGCCCCTTCTCTTCTTGGAACAAGGAGTGAGCTTGAGAGGGGTTGAAGTCGTGCTGGGCATTTGTGGGGGTGTCTAGGCTACTGTGGTTTGCTCTGTGATGGGTGACTTACTGCCTCATGGATGCGCCTTAACACCTGGTAGCTTCATAAACAAGCCTCTGCCTCAGCAGCTTCTAGTGTTTGTCAGTCTGCTCTTCTCGCTTAACATTGCACTGTTGTCATTGATTTCGCCTGCTGTGATGTTAAAGGTCAAATGTCATGTGATGCCACTTCCAATATTGTCAATGCACATGAAAGGGCTAGTAATGTCACATTCGCTACCCCCTGGCGTTTGGTTGAATCGACGCCCAAGAGCAAAGGTCACAATGAAATGCTGCCTAGTTTAGATTTATTGACCTCTCTCTTTTCACTCAGTTCTCGAGTTTTGAAAACTAGTGTACATATGTCATGATATCACAGGAGGCGTTGTCATACAGATGTTCACATCAATGAAAAAGACTACTAAAAGGATGCTAAAATAAAAATATATCTAACATACAAACACACTACATAAGGTAGTAAGTAGCTCTTAATTGTGCGACTGGACAGCGCTCCATACAGCCTCTGGGCGCTATGAGCGTTCCGCTTCACATACTATCTCAACACTCCATTCGAGGATGGAATCTTGGGTCAAATTACTAGACTTACAAGGAACGACTCCTGACTTCAGTGTATAGTGGAGCAGTGCTGCAATGTATCCAAATGGGCCCTTCCTGTCATCTTGAGCGATCTATAGCTGGGCTTCTTTTGTGCTTCCTGCACCCCAGAGATCTCATTAGCAGCGCAGCGCTCGACAGAGTCCTTAGTAGAGTCACATTTAAAGTTTAGGTTAGCCATTCCCATCAAATATGATATTTACTCTGTTATACGCAGGGGTGGCTGGGGACATTTGAAAGTAGTGGATCATAAATTTATTGCCGTACTGCACTGCGGCGAGCAAACAGCGAAAAAAGAGTGGATAAATGGTGCATTTTCAAGCAAATTTGAGGAAGCAGGAAATTAATAAAGCAATACGATTTAATTATTTATCATTTAAGAAATTGCCGATTTTTATGTGCTATGGAGGACAATCTTTGTGTATGCTGAGGTTATCATTTGTCCCTATTAATTTTTTAACACACTGATACACTTGTAATAGTTTTAACTATACAATAAATACATTCATTGACTGTGCAGTGCTGTACATCAATATGTTGACACTATTTCCTTAAATAATTTTTCTGTTTTCATGCAAGAAATTCCATTTAAAAAGAAAGTGCAACAGTGACGTCACTACAACATTCTGAATGAGAGAGGCAAGGGGAGTTGTGTGAGGGAGTTAAACCAAGGGGAGCTGTGTGAGGGAGAGGAACAACATACATATTTCGAACAGATTGCCTTCTAAACAACCAGGAATGCTGTAAGTAAATAAACAAATGCAAGTCTAGGTTAGTCGCCATTTCCTGTGCAAATCTTATTAAGCGGAAATGGGATAAAAAGCTGAATTCTTCAGTCTAATTTTATTTTTAATAAATAGAACATAGGCCTGGCTTCTTAGACCTCCTTCTTTAGCAAAGTGTCCAACAGGCAAGACGTTTTGGGGTTGGTATCTCGTACAGTGCAATAAAATTGTGAATAATGTCCTGACTGGCCTCTTACGTACATTAAAAGAGCCAATGCAAATACAACTGTAACAATGCATCATTCTAAGTCAAAAACCAATTGACTCAATTATTCATTTGTCCCTTAAAACTAGCGCCAATATGGCTTGCCTTGCTGATATTTGCCTTTGTGCACTCATTTCCATCAGAAAACGGAAGAAGTTGTTTCCCTTCTTACCACTAAAACTGCAAATCTGCAATTTCAAAGCACAGGAAATAAATAACAGATGACAATCTTTGGTGCTCAAATGACCATGCTTGAAAAGACTGGGAGGCTGAGCCTGCCTTGCCTGAATCCAGAATTAAAGATAATTTCAGATGGAAAGGGAGTGAGAGGAAATGGCACTTCTTAATCTTAGGCCTGGAAATAAATAATCACACCGGAGAACACCAACTGCATTTGAAAGCTATTTCTTACACTGAATGCAACAGTCCATAGCGCAAACGCTTAAACTTTGCACTGTGTGTCTGCCCCCTCACCCCCAACCCTGCCGACATCCATGCCATCCATGGTACGACAAGGCTGTGGTGTCGCGCACTAGTTGTTGCATGTAACGCCGTGACGTGCGGGCAGCCATATTGGCGGCTGCGCGCGCATCTAGGATTAGAGGCGCGAAAGCCGGCACTGACGGCAGATCGGCTCAGCGCTCTTTAGGGCAACAAGTTTGAATAAATAGAGTTACAACCCCTCAACGCTGCAGAGTCTTTATTTGAGTATTTCACCACATTACAATGGCGACGAGGACGGGATCCTGAACCCCTGCACTCTCAAAAAAAAAAAAAATACACAAGAAAATACACCGAGGGGGACAGCAGCATACCGGTGAACTGAACATCCAGAGCAGGAAGCAGAACAGTGGTGCCAGGCAGCCAAGAGAAGCACGCAGTCGAGGAGGGGCAAACAAGCTACCACACAAGGTACCCTACCCTAAAGAGCGCGGCAGACCCCAACCCCACCCCGCAGGGAAGACAACCACGCAGGGGGGAGAGAAAGGACCCAGGCGAAGTCAGGAGTGAGCGCGCCAAACTACACAGCGAACCAAAAGAAGGGAAACCGCGCTGGCTACCGTAAAAGAGGGCGAGGGGGCTGACACAGAATGTCCCCAGTTACAAGCTGGAAAACAGGAGCCAGACAGTACTCCAGGCAGTCCCAGAAGCCAAGGGAGCACACCACCCCCGGTCAAAAGTGAAAAGATGAGCGCGCAAGCGGGATACGCAACGGCGCCAGTGCAATTCCTGCCCAAACCAGGAGAACCACTCATGAAGTGGAAAGATTGGAGGGAGTATATAGACAACTTCATAGAAGTCCTAGAAGACAAAAATGAGGAAAAAATCAACCCCAAGAGGAAAAAGCGCATCCTACTACTTAATTTAGGCCCGGAAGGACTCAGAATCTACAAGAGCCTGGTGCCCAAACCAAGAGGACGCACAGACGACGATGTGTATGCCCATGCCATTGATGACTTGAACGAACACTGCCGGCTGGCAGTGTGTGTATCAGTAGACAGATTTAATTTCCAACAAAGGAAACAACGTCCAGGAGAGTCGGTAGAGGAGTATGTGGCCGCCCTGAAGAAACTGGCGGCCACATGTAAATATGACACATGGGAAGATGAATTCATCAAAGATCAAATAGTGATGCACACTACGAGCACGACCGTACAAGACAAGTTGTGGGCCAGTGGGGATACCACACTGAAGGAGGTGATGGTCATTGTAAAAAGGGCAGAATTGGCGCGCAGGTGCGCAAACGCAGCAAAGAAGGAAACGACACCCAGTCCCATGGTGAACAAAGTAGACGACGAGGAGCCTCGCAGAGACTACAAATACAAAAGTTCCTCCTCAAAAGGACCAAATAAATGGCAAGGCAACCCTAGACCACCAGGAAAACAAAATGGGAACAACAAGAAAGTGTGCTACAGATGCGGAAGTTGGTCCCACGAAGCGCACAACAGGAAGTGCCCAGTGTTCCGGGCCAAATGTATGTACTGTGGCATAATAGGCCATTATGAGAAGGTGTGCCGGAGAAAATCTTCCAAGAGCATGGTAAAATATATTGACCAGGATCGTGAAGACCAAGAGGGAAGCACAGAGGAAGAAGTTGCCACTGTACTGTGTATATATGACTAGGTGTTGAGCGTGGACGGCAAAAGGACAACCAAACCAGTATTGGAAATGACGATCGGTGGAGTACCGATAAGCGTATTGGCGGACACCGGCTCTCCATACACCATCGTCCAGAGAGCGGTGTGGAATGAAACTTTCAGGCCACACTTAGGCTCGGAACTGGAGAAACTGGACATCCGACCAGTCACATACAACGGGGACCGCATACCGATGGCTGGATTCCGACCTTTAAAGTTCGAGTTCAGAGGCCGATCCGCATTTTGCAAGCTGTACATATCAGAGAAGGGACCGTCAGTGTTGGGATGGCTGGACCAAGGTGACCTGGGTATCAAACTAGATCCAGGCGGGAAAGAGCAGATACTTCTCACAGAACCAGAGGCAAGGCCAGACCTGGTCAGATGGAAAGAAGAATATCCCAAAGTATTCGGAGGCACAGTGGGGAAGCTGGAGAAATTCATACACAAAATAGTACTGAAGGATGGAGCTGTGCCAGTTGCCCACAAAGTGAGAAACGTGCCCCTAGCAGTGAGAGAAGCTGTTCAAGAAGAACTACAGGGCTTAGAAAAAAAAGTAATCATCGAACCGATCAAGTGCGCGGAGTGGCTCGCGCCATTAGTGGTGGTCATGAAACCCAGTGGTAAGGTCAGGTTATGTGTTGACCTGAGGGAATTGAACAAGAATATCGTGGTGGAGAAGTTCCCTCTACCAAGAATCGAAGAAATGTTGGCCAAAACCAGAGGTGTCAAGTGGTACTCCACCATCGATTTGACCTCGGCATACCATCAAATCGTCTTACACCCTGAAAGCAGGAAATTAACATCATTCATCACCCCGTTTGGATGCTATCAGTTCTGCCGCATGCCGTTTGGACTGGCCTCAGCGGCTGCAGTGTTTCAGAAACTGATGCACCAGTTGTTTAGGAATATGGACGGCATCCAGTACTTCCAGGACGACATCCTGGTAATGGGGTGAGACAAAATGGACCATGATGCAAAGCTCAACAAGGTGCTGCAGACCCTGGATGTCAAAGGCCTCACAGCAGAATGGGCCAAGTGCCGGTTGGGCATGGAGTCGGTGACCTACCTAGGCCACGAGATAGGGGCGTGAGGGATCACTCCAAAAACAGAGAACGTAAAAGCTGTTTATGAGGCACCGCCACCCACCAAGAAGGAGGAGGTCAGGTCATTTTTGGGCATGGCGGAATACTACAGTAAATTTGTGCAGCACTTCGCCTCAAAGACACACCACATGAGGATGCTAACGAGGGAAAGCACTGCGTTCCAGTGGACGGAAGAGGCTCAGAGTGAATTTGAAACCATCAAGAAGGATGTTGCCGGAGCTGTACCACTCCAGGGATATGACCCCCAGGGCATAACGGTGCTCACAACCGACGCCAGCGACAAGGGGCTGGGTGCAGTACTGATGCAAGACCGGGGACAAGGAAAAATGAAGACAATCAGCTTTGCATCCTGCACATTGAGCGACACTGAAAAGAAATACAGTGTTATTGAAAAAGAGATGCTGGCCGTTGTGTGGGCAATGACAAGGTTCAGGCAATTTCTGTGGGGCACACGATTCCAGTTGAAGACAGATCACAAGCCCTTACTGAAGGTGCTAACATCCAGCGGACATGCCAGTGCCACGCCCAGGATCTCGAAGATGACCTTGAAATTGCTTGAATTCAGATACGATGTAGAGTACATTCCAGGAAATCGGAACAGAGTAGAAGACTACCTAAGCAGAGCGGCGGCCATGGAGCCAGGAGAAGAAGACCAAGAAGGAAAGGAGGAGATGGTAGCACTCACGGAGGACCAAGAGAGAGTCATCTGTAATCAGGAGTGGAGAGAAGCGTACGAAGAAGACCGCACCGTACAAGAAGTGAAATTATACATTGTCAAGGGTTGGCCGGACAAAAGACAAACTAACGAGAACCTGAAACCATACCATGTCAAGTCAAGTCATAGAATTTATATAGCGCACTACATACCCAGAGGGTTTCAAGGCGCTTAGGAAGGGGAGGAGGATTACTTGTCAAATATCCATGTTTTAAGTTGCTTTCTGAATGCTAGGTGGTTCTGGGTAAGGCGAAGGTAAGCGGGGAGTGAGTTCCAAGTTTTAGCAGCCAGGTATGAAAAGGATCTGCCTCCCATGGTGGTCTTGTTGATGCGAGGTACTGTGGCGAGGGCTTGGCTGGAAGAACGTAGTTGGCGGGAGGGGGTGTAGAAGGACAGTCGTGAGTTGAGGCATTCTGGACCGATGTCGTAGAGTGATTTGTGTGCGTGGGTAAGTAGTCGGAAAGTGATCCTCTTATTGACGGGTAGCCAGTAGAGGTCTTTAAGGTGACCAGAGATGTGTTCGTTGGTAAACAGTCAAAATATCGAGTTTTTAATTTCGACCTACACTTATATCGAGTTGCTAATATCGATGGGACAGAATATCGATGTCCAGAATATCGATGGCCAGAATATCGACCCTAAGGTAAGTAATATCGAAATTACTAATATCGATAGCATATATATCGATGTAAGTAATTTCGATTTACTAATATGTGTTAGAAATATAAGTTAAGTATTTAAATTAATTGTTATAATATGTGTTTAATATGTTTTTATAATTTAAAAATATATAAGAGTAAATAATATGTTTTACTACCACAGCGGGTTGTGGGTTTATAGGGGAATAGGGTGGGAAGTAATTTATTTGTAATTAAATAATTAATTTTTCAATGATTAATTTATTTTGCAATTAAATATTAATTGGCAATTATTTATTTAAATTGATTAATTGATTAATTAATTGATAATTTATGTATATTTTTAACTAAATTATGTTTTACTACCACAGCGGGTTGTGGGTTTATAGGGGAATAGGGTGGGAAGTAATTTATTTGTAATTAAATAATTATTTTTCAATTATTAATTTATTTTGCAATTAAATATTAATTGGCAATGATTTAATTTAATTGATTAATTGATTAATTAATTGATAATTTATGTGTATTTTTAACTAAATTATATGTTTTACTACTGGAGCGGGTTGTGGGTTTATAGGGGAATAGGGTGGGAAGTAATTTATTTGTAATATTAATTAATTTTAGGTAAAGGGGTATTTTTAGGGTTCAGGGTCAGTTTTCAGTTTTTGGGTAAAGGGGTATTTTTAGGGTTCAGGGTCAGTTTTCAGTTCTTGGGTAAAGGGGTATTTTTAGGGTTCAGGGTCAGTTTTCAGTTTTTGGGTAAAGGGGTATTTTTAGGGTTCAGGGTCAGTTTTCAGTGTATGGGTAAAGGGGTATTTTTAGGGTTCAGGGTCAGTTTTCAGTTTTTGGGTAAAGGGGTATTTTTAGGGTTCAGGGTCAGTTTTCAGTTTTTGGGTAAAGGGGTATTTTTAGGGTTCAGGGTCAGTTTTCAGTTTTTTGGGTAAAGGGGTATTTTTAGGGTTCAGGGTCAGTTTTCAGTTTTTGGGTAAAGGGGTATTTTTAGGGTTCAGGGTCAGTTTTCAGTTTTTGGGTAAGGGGGTATTTTTAGGGTTCAGGGTCAGTTTTCAATTTATGGGTAAAGGGGTATTTTTAGGGTTCAGGGTCAGTTTTAGGTTTTTGGGTAAAGGGGTATTTTTAGTGTTCAGGGTCAGTTTGCCCTACTGTTACACCCACTGGAGTGGGAATAGTAATTATTGTTAAGTAATTATATATTATATATGATTTATTATTTTATTTCTTTTATTAAATATGTATTATTATTTTTTTAACAATTATTACATATATTTAAATATGTTTAAGTAATTATTATGTATTTTTTAATGTTATTTTAAATAAATAAAAAATCGATATATTTAACAACGATATTTTTTACATCGATATTAAATTTTCGATATTTTGGTACTTACCATGTTGTACATAGGGCGTCGATATTTTTGCTATCGATATAATTACGCCGATATTTGTGTAGGTCGAAATTCTGTCTGTCGAAATTCTGTCATAGATCCGTGTTCGTTGCGTGGGATGTCTAATATGAGTCTGGCTGAGGCGTTTTGGATTCGTTGGAGTTTCTTCTGGAGTATTGCGGTAGTACCTGCGTAGAGGGTGTTTCCGTAGTCCAGTCGGCTCGTGACCAGAGCATGGGTGACCGTTTTCCTTGTTTCGGAGGGGATCCAGCGAAATGTTTTTCTGAGCATGCGAAGAATGTTGAAGCAGGAAGAGGATACGGCGCTGACCTGTCTGTTCATTGAGAGTGAAGAATCCAGGATGACGCCCAGGTTCCGTGCGTGGTCTGTCGGGATGGGTGCTTTTCCGAGGGCTTCCGGCCACCAGGAGTCGTCCCATGCAGAGGGGGATGTACCTAGGATGAGGACTTCTGTTTTGTCCGAGTTCAGTTTCAGACGGCTTTGTTTCATCCATTCTGCAACTTCTTTCATTCCTTCGTGTAGGTTAGTTTTGGCGGTGCTGGGGTCATTGGTGAGAGAAAGGATCAGCTGAGTGTCATCCGCGTACGAGATGATGTTGAGGTTGTGTTGGCGTGCGATGGCCGCGAGGGCGCTCATGTAAACGTTGAAGAGGGTGGGACTGAGTGAGGATCCTTGTGGTACGCCGCAGATGACTTCAGAGGCCTCGGACTTGAATGGTGGAAGGCGGACTCTCTGGGTTCTTCCGGTGAGGAACGAGGTGATCCATTCAAGTGCTTTTCCTTGGATTCCGATGTTATTGAGGCGTTGTAAAAGGGTGCTGTGGCAGACTGTGTCGAATGCTGCAGAGAGGTCCAGGAGGATGAGGGCGACTGTGTCTCCATTGTCCAGTAGAGTTCGAATGTCGTCTGTTGCTGCGATGAGGGCGGTCTCAGTGCTGTGTTTTGCTCGGAAGCCAGATTGTGAGGGGTCGAGGGATTTGTTGGCTTCGAGGAAGGCGGCGAGCTGGTTGTTGACAGCTTTCTCGATGACTTTGGCGGGGAATGGAAGAAGCGAGATGGGGCGGTAATTTTTGAGTTCGGTGGGGTCCGCTGTGGGTTTTTTCAGAAGGGCGGTGAGTTCAGCGTGTTTCCAGTCTTCCGGGAAGGTGGCGGAGTTGAAGGAGCAGTTGATGACGTCTCGGAGGTGCGGTGCTATGACGGAGTCTGCTTTGTTGAAGATGTGGTGAGGACATGGGTCTGTGGGGGATCCTGAGTGGATGGAATTCATCAGGCGGATGGTGTCCTCAGTGGAGATTGGGTTCCAGTCGTTAAGGGTGTTCACGGGGGGAAGATGATCAGCAAATGGTAGGGTGGGTTGGTTTCCGGGTTGGTTGTCAAAGCTGTTGTGGATGTCTGCAATCTTGTTGTGGAAAAATGAGGCTAGGGAGTCGCAGAGGGTTTGAGAGGGGGTGATGTCGTTGGAGTTGGCCGAGGGATTGGAAAATTCCTTGACGATGTTGAAAAGTTCCTTGCTGTTGTGAGCGTTGTTTTCAAGTCGATCCTTGAATGCTGTTTTCTTGGCTTTTCGGATTAGTTGGTGGTGAGTGCGGGTGGCGTTTTTGAAGGCGTCCTTGGTGCTGGTGGTTGTGTCTTTTTTCCAGGCCTTTTCAAGGGAGCGGCAGAGTTTCTTGGACTTCTTGAGATCATCGTTGAACCATGAGGCCTTCTTGCTGCCAAGTTTGTTTTGACGTTTTTTCAGTGGTGCTAAGGTGTCAGCGGAGTTGGATAACCATAGGGTGAGGTTGGCGGCGGCTTCGTTAGCATTAGAAGAGAGGGCTGGGGTGTTTTGAAGGAGCAATGCGGAGATTTGGTCCGTGGTGATTTTGTTCCAGTTTCTTTGCAGGGTAGGTTGGAGGTGGATGTTGGGTTTTGGTTTGTTGTAGGTGAAGTGAACGCAGCTGTGGTCAGTCCAGAGGAGGTCCGTGGTGTGGCTGAAGGAGACATGGTTGCTGGATGTGAAGATGGGGTCGAGTGTGTGACCTGCGATGTGGGTGGGGGAAGTGACTAGTTGTTTAAGTCCGAGGTTGGCGAGGTTGTCCACGAGGGTGGCGGTGTTGCGGTCGTTGATCTTTTCGAGGTGAAAGTTGAGGTCTCCCAGAAGGATGTAGTCTTTGGAGGGGAGCGCGTGTGGGGTGATGAAGTCCGTGATGTCTTCGCTGAATTTTGCGCGGGGTCCTGGTGGTCTGTAGAGGAGGGTGCCTCTGAGTGTGGTCTTGGGGTCGATGTGGATCTGGAAGTGAAGGTGTTCGGAGTTGGCGAGGTTGGCGTCAGAGCTGGTTGATATGCGGATTGATTTCTTATGGACGATAGCGATTCCTCCTCCTGTGTGGCTGGTACGGTCTTTGCGAGTGATCTTATAGTCTTCAGGGATGGCAGTGGTGATGTCTGGTGCGGAGGAAGCATTCATCCATGTTTCCGTAAGGAAGGCGATGTCCGGAGAAATGGTGTCTAGTAGATTCCATAGGTCAATGGCGTGCCTGTGGACTGATCGGGTGTTGAGAAGGATGCATTGTAGGTGGTTGGGGTCGGGAGTCTGTGGTGTGGTCGTAGTGGCGATGTTGTCGGTGCCGCTGAATTTGCAGGAGAAGCAGGAGAAATGTCCATGGGTTTGTCCAGGGGCGGCTTGGACGCAGTTGGGAGCGCGACCGGGGTTAAGGGCTAGGAGGGTGGCGGCATCGTAGGTAATGCGGGGGGGCTTGGAGGGACGGGGGCCAGGGGGTCTGGCGCTGGGCGCGGTCCAGGCGCGGACGGGCGTAGACGGGCTTACCTTTGGCGCACCTTCAGCGCGAATTGGGCGCGGTCGCTGCGCGTAGACGCTGCACATGGATATTCCTGTCATAAAAGGTGGTGAGGGGGGAGGGGCGAGGGCGGGTCAGCTGGGAAGGCGGGAGCGGGGTGGAGACTAGGGCAGGGCGATAAACAACAACACAACAACAAAATGGCCGGCGGCCTTACGGGATCGATCAGCTGGACTAAGCCTGCCGAAATCGACCGCGTCCTCTGTGACACACAGCGCAGCAAAGCGGCAAATGAAATGCGATGCCAGGCAGGTAGCAGCGGCCATGAGGTCAGGGAAGAGTTGTCGATGGATGACCAAGGAGTGTTCGTGTACAGAGGAGATAAAGTCATCCCCCCGGACAGCATCCTTCCCAAGTTACTGAACATACTACTTGAAGGCCATTTGGGAATTGGAAAAATGAAATTAAGGACCAAGCAAAATTACTGGTGGCCAGGTATGGACCTACGGGCTGAGAGACATGTCAGAGATTGTCCACAGTACCAGGGAGCAGACAAAACGCTCAAACCCTTGCGTCCAGCATTAGGAAAATTCGACCCTCCACAAAATCCGTGGGAAGAGTTGTCGATAGACATTTTGGGCCCGATTCTCGACGGCCAAGGTATTCAAAAATACGTATGCGTCCTCATAGACAGATACTCAAAATGGCCAGAGGTAAAAGTGGATGAGGCGATGGATGCCGAGAACATTTTAAAGTTTCTGTCGGACACTTTCGTGAGAGAGGGCATCCCCAAGTCTATCCTGAGTGATAATGGCCCCCAATTTACTTCCGATAAGTGTAACAACTTCATGCCGAGGAATGGCATCCTTACCAAACACACGTCGGTCTACCATCTGGCCGGTAACGGGATGGTGGAACGATTCAAAAGAGTTGTGATGGGGGCAGTGCAGGCAGCGATCTCCAGCAACAAGGACTGGGAAAAAGAAATCTGGCACATGGTGTGGGCGTACAGGATTACCCCCACTAGGGACTGGGTATAGCCCCTTCCAGATATTGAGAGGTCGCGAATCATTCACTCGTGATAACCACGTATGGAAGGAAAAAACCATAACGAGCGAGTGGTCCCCTGCGGTGGTACAAGCCAACTTGGAAAGGGCACAGGCCATATATGCCATACACTACAACAAACGCAGAAACGTGAAGAATACAGAACTGGAAGAAGGCGAGTGGGTGCGAGTAAAGTTGGCAACGTTGCAGAGAAAGAGGGACAGCAAGTACAGTAAACCTATTCAGGTCAAGGAGGTGTACGACAGAGCAGCCTTGCTGAGCGATGGGAATGTGTGGTCCCAAGATCGCATGGCCAGATGCAACAAAGTCTTACAATGGCATCAAGGTGGAGCAGAGCTGGAAGACAGGGAGGAACCCAACGTGGAGCAGGAACAACCCGGCGTAGAGTTGCACGAGAGGAGAGGCGAGCAGCACAAGGAGAGAAACCATGACGGCAGCCAAGAAGCTGCGATGGAAATGGAAGTGAGGAGAACCGATGGAAGTGCGGCTGCGCTGAGAGAGGGAAGGATTGGCACAGAGACCCAGGAGAGGGGGACGCCGTCCACCCCGGCAAAGGTAACCCGGAGAGGAAGAGCCGTGGTGAGACCGGCAAGGTTTCGAGACTTTGACATGGACAGCGGACTGTAAGTTATATGTTCTTTGTTTGGAAAAAAGGGAGATATGTGGTGTCGCACACTAGTTGTTGCAGGTCACCGCGTGACGTGACGTGCGGACGGCCATATTGGCGGCTGCGCGCGCATCTAGGATTAGAGGCGCGAAAGCCGGCACTGACGGCAGATCGGCTCGGAGCTCTTTAGGGCAACAAGTTTGAATAAATAGAGTTACAACCCCTCAACGCTGCAGAGTCTTTATTTGAGTATTTCACCACATTACAAAGGCATCCATAGCTCAAAAAATTCAAAGAACCGAAAGCTTAATTTTAATTAATACCAACAAAAGTGAACTCTTAGGATCCATAGCTCAAGCCTTCCAGTCTTTTTAACTTTTATAGGCCCGTTTAGGTAGTGAACATCAAACAAATACTTAAATCATCAGATGTTTTATTTCATCCATAGCTCGAATCTATTGCTCAATCCATAAAAATGGCACTTCTTAATCCAGCGCCTGAAAAAAACCAATCACACCGGAGAACACAAACTGCAGTTGAAAGCTTTACACCGAATGCAACAGACACAGCCCATGGTGCAAACACTTAAACTTTGCACTGTGTGTCTGCCCCCTCACCCCCCCTGGATGACATCCATGATATCCATGCGACGACAAGGCCCTAAACGGGCATATAGAAGTTAAAAAATGCCTACCTGGGCCTTACCTGGCCTGGTGAACTGACCGAGTTCACAACGTCAGACGTCTGACAGCAACAACCAGCAGTAGACAGTGCTGCTGCGGGCAGTTATGATGATAAATTCAGACTGGACATACTGCCTCTGCTCAAACGCAGTCCGTCTAGTGACGCAGTAAAAAAGGGCTTCCACCACTCCGACCGCCACAGTGCCACTGCAGAGTCATGTGCGGGAAGCCCTCTGAGGTCGAGTCTGCTCAGACTCAATTCCTTGGCTTCCCGCGTACCACACCCTTTTCCAACTTGTCACAGGGTGGGTCTCACCACGCCCTGTAATGGGTTGGGAAAGGGTGGGGTGACAAGCTCTCCACTCTCTCTGATTGACGTGGAGGGTTAGAAATCCCGGCTTGTATTTAAAACGCCGGGGGCTAACTTTACCTCCACACCATCAGGGGGTGGAGACTACGCCTTGCAGCTAGGTCTTTGCCGAGCTGATGACTTCACAGCCTTCAGGGCTGTGACGTTTTCAGCCCGGTAAACACGTAGGTTTCTTGAGCAAACAACAGGGTAGGGGAGAGACTAGAGAGTCAGTCACGTGACAACCAACAGCTACGATATGGGTGAGTGGGGCATACAGTGCCCTGCAGCCCCGTGTTCAAGTTCTAGCAGTAAACGTGTTAATGACAGCTGATTAATGGGTATTTTTTGTCTTAAATGACTATGAGCTGAGCATTGTTGAACGTAACAGGGGCAGAGCCCCGACGCCCTCATAGAGAAACTGCAGCTGGTTATAAGTAAGAGCTCAGCCCATGTGTCAAATCAATCAATCAATCAGGCGTTTGTTAAGCGCGACTACTCACCTGTGTGGGTCTCAAGGCGCTGGGGGGGGGGAGGGGTTCAGGTTCCAATCCATCAAGGAGGAGGTCTGTTGAAGAGCCAGGTTTTGAGGTTTCTTTTGCGAAGATGGGGAATGATGTTATCTGTCTGAGGTGGAGCGGAAAGGTGTTCCAGGCTCTGGCCGAGAGGAAGGTGAAGGAGAGGCCTCCCAATCTGGTCTTTCTGGTGCGGGGGAACACAGCGTAGGAGAGCTGAGCTGATCGTAGGGTCCTTTGGGGTGTGTGGAATTTGAGTCGGCCGTTCAGGTATGCTGGTCCTGTGTCATGGAGGGCCTTGTGTGCATGGGTGAGCATCTTGAAGGTGACTCTAGCCTCAATGGGGAGCCAGTGGAGTGTGCGCTGGTGCTGGGAGATGTGGCAGTGTCTTGGAAGGTTGAGGACCATTCTTGCGGCGTCGTTCTGGATGCTCAGTAGCTTGCGGATGAGGTTTTTGTTTATTCTGGCGTAGAGTGCGTTGCCGTAGTCGAGTTTGCTGGTGAACAGGCCGTGAGTGACAGTCTTTCTGTGTTCGAGGGGGATCCATTTGAAGGTCTTACATAGGAGGCGGAGGTTGTGGAAGCAGGAGGACGAGACAGAGTTGATCTGGCGGTCCATTTTTAGCTCGGAGTCCAGGATGATTCCCAGGTTGCGTGCCTGGTCCATTGGAGTGGGCGGGTTTCCGAGGGCGGGGGGCCACCAGGTGTCATTCCAGGCATCAGAGTTTGGGCCCATGATGAGTACTTCTGTCTTGTTGGTGTTTAGTTGTAGGCAGCTGGTTTTCATCCATTTGGCGACGGCTTCCATGCTTTCTCGAAAGTTGTGTCTGGCAGTGTTGGGTTTGTTGGAAATTGAGAAGATGAGTTGGGTGTCGTCTGCGTATGACACAATGTTGAGTGCGTAGGTTCTGACGATGGGGGCGAGCGGAGCCATGTAGACGTTGAAGAGCGTAGGGCTGAGGGAGGACCCCTGGGGGACTCCGCAGGTGGTTGGTGTAGGGTCCGAGAGGAAAGGGTGGAGTCTGACCCGTGGCGTTCTGCTGGAGAGGAAGGAGCGGATTCAGTCAAGGGCCTTGTCCTGGATCCCTGGATCCCTGCTTCATGGAGTCTGCGTATTAGGGTGCAGTGAGAGACTGCGTCAAACGCCGTTGAGAGGTCGAGGAGGATGAGGGCTACTGTTTCTCCTTTGTCCAGTAGGGTGCAGATTTCCTCTGTTGCGGCGAGGAGGGCTGTTCCGTACTGTGGTTTTTTTCTGAAGACGGATTGGGAGGAGTCGAGGATGTTGTGCTCTTCGATTAAAGTAGCGAGTTGTCTGTTGATGGCTTTCTCGATGACTTTCAATGGGAATGAAAGCAGGGAGATGGGTCTGTAGTTTTTGAGGTTGATGTGGTCCGTCGAGGCTTTCTTCCGGAGGGAGATTGACCTTGGCGTGTTTCCAGTTGTCGGGGAACCAGGCGATCGCCAGGGAGTGTTTGATGGAGTGGCGGAGCATGGGTGCGATGGTGTCGGCGGCTCTGTTGAAGATGTGGTGGGGGCAGGGGTCCGTGGGGGCCCCGGAGTGAATTGACTTTATTGTCTTCAGTGTGTCTTCGGTGGTGAGGGGTGTCCAGTTGTCAATTGCTGGCTTCAGGGTGGTTGGTGGGGTTCAGTGTGTTGGTTGTCTTCGTCGAAGTAAAAGAAGGTGCTCAGTTTGTCGCAGAGGTCTAGTGAGGGAGGGATGTCAGTTGACTCGTTGGTGGGTTGGGCGAAATCCTTGATGATGTTGAAGAGTTCTTTGCTGTTGTGTGCATTGGTGGAGATTCTGTCTTCAATCACTTTTTTCCTCGTTTTTCTGATGAGATGGTGGTGGGCGTTGGTAGCGGCTCTGAAGTTGTGTGCTTCTGTGGATTTGGTGCTCCTCCAGGCCTTTTCGAGGTGGCAGCAGGTGCGTCTGGACCCTCGAAGTTCGGTGGTAAACCATCTTGCTTTCTTGGCGTGGGTGTTTTTGTATTTCTTGAGGGGGGCTATGGTGTTGATGCTGTTGGCGATCCATCTGTGCAGGGTTTGGGCTGCGGTATTGGGGTCGTCGTTTTCCATGATGGTTGGGGTGGAGTTGCTGAGTGAGGAGGTGAGCTGGTCGTCGGTGATTCTAGTCAGTTTCTTCATCGTGGGAGCAGGTGCTGGTGTCTGTGGATGGTGGGTGTTCTAAAGGTGAAGTGGATGTATCGGTGGTCAGTCCATAGGAGTTCGGTGGTGTGGCTGAAGGTGATGGCGTTTCCTGTTGTGAAGAGGGGGTCGAGGGTGTGTCCTGCTGAGTGCGTGGGTTCAATCACGATTTGGCAGAGTCCAATGTTGTGGAGGTTGTCCAGGAGGGATGTGGTGTTGGGGTCCAGTTGGTTGTCGAGGTGGAAGTTGAGATCTCCCAGCAGGGTATAGTTGGTGAATGCGATGGCATGCGGGGAGATAATTTCCGTGATGGAGTTGGCTAACGGTCTTCGGGGGTCCAGGGGATCAGTAGATGAGGGTCCCTCTGAGGGTGGTAGGACTGGCCAGGATCTTGAAGTGTTGGTATTCCATCATGTCTGTGGGCTTGTCGGGGAGTGTGCTCAGGCAGAGGGTGGATTTGTGGACAATGGTGATTCCTCCTTCGGGCGGGTGTGGCGGTCCTTCCTGGAGATCTTGTATCCTTGGAGAATGGCGATGGCGATATCATGTTCTTAGGTGTGTTGGTCCAGGTTTCGGTGAAGAACGCTATGTCCGGGGTGGTGCTGTTGAGGAGGACCCAGATTTCGGTGGCATGTTTGTGGAGGGATTGGACGTTGAGGAGGATGCATTGCAGGGTCTTCGGTTCAGGTGTGTTCTTATGGGCTGGTTGTGCTGGGTCCGTGTTCTTGGCAGTGCTGTAGGTGTGCCGGCAGCGGTGACAGCTGAAGGGTGCGTGGGTGTCGGCCAGTGACGATAGCTTACAGTTGTTGTTGCGGCCTGTGTTGAGTGAGGAAAGCGGAGCGAGAGAAAGGAGACAGAGGTCCACTGGACCACCAGGGATGAGGCGCAGGAAAATCCTGCGGGTGGAGGAGGGCCTCGAACACCAACACTCGAGAGTTCAGGGTCTCGGGAGAAGGCCTCACTTAATGGTGGAGCTGCGAGGGAGGGAGAGCAATTTCACTGGCAATGAGTCAGTGAGTTTTGCTGTGTCAAATGTGTGTGGCTCACTCGCAATGAGTGTGACTTCAAACCTCTGTATTCATACATCTTTGGCAGTTTTGCTTAAAACATAAATTGAGTAATTATGATGTAAGAAGTTTAAAGCTTGCTAACCTGCTCTTTAAGCCCACCATAACTTTCAGATTGCTTGATGTGGGCTGCAAAATATTGTGTCAGCTTGGAGAAAGTGCCACAGGCACCAAACGATAACCCCATGAATGCTGATGACGGCCCCCATCCGTCATGCACTACGGCGCTCGTGTGCTGATGACGGCTCTAGGCTTCTTGCACTATACATGTAAACAAATCATTCTGTTTAGGTCTTTTCTTATTTTTCAAGTGAAAAAGACACTGGGCTAGGGATCCAGTACTTTTCAATGAGTGCTGCATATATTTTCATTTGCAAGTTGCTTTCTTTTAGAGATGACGGGAGGAAGGTTTAGTCAGCTAGGTGGGACGCCTAACCTCATCCATCCCCATAGTTGACCACCTCAGAATATCACCACATTGCTTCAACCCATAATCACTTCTCCATAAACTCACTTTAGCAAAGTGCTAAGAATTTTGTAAGTGATGTTGCTGATTTTTGTAGCCGTTTTCTAACCACCTTGAACTTAAGTTTCCTTATTTGAGTGGTAAATACAACTATATTTGCATATGATGGTGTTAACAATAATTTTGCATGCTTTATGTGTAAATGCACTGTGTTGAAAATCCGAGCATTAGTTGATGACTAAAAACATGCATATTTCAACACTTAGCATCTTTTTTATGAACCCCTGGTTTTCTAAATGTATTTGAATAACAATTTTAAACATGCTTATGTTACTCATTATATATTTTTACATACATTATGTTTTCCTAGAGCTGTTTTATAAGGTGGCATCTCTCCAAATATACTTCATTTTGATTGATCAAAGATTAAATCAAATGTCATTTTGCCCTAAGACACTGAATATTCACCACATTCACATGTGTGCTATTTTTAGTGAATTTTAGTATGTGTTTAAAGTGCTATTTGTCGCACATAGGTGTGTAACTAGATTCTTGTATTCTTGTTTTTCACGGTAGGTTAAAAGTGGATCATTTGAAGACTTCAGGGCTCAGAGTTATTCAGCGATAACAAGTTGTAAATTTCCATGTGTATGGCGTCAGAGCCCAGAGTCTAAAATAGAAATACCGTGGACAGATGCAGGGCGACCACAGCGGGATGGAGGAACCTGCGCCTAAGGGGAACAGGAGCGCTCCTCAGAGCCCTCACCGCGGGTCCCTGCGCCGGGCCGCTGCGGCCTCCGCAGCAGCAAATTTTGATGGCGAGGCCACTGTGGAGAGAAAGAAGAGGAAAAAGAAGGAGCCCAGGCCGGAGTCCATAATAGTCTACCGGACGGAGAGTGACAGGGTGGAGGAGGAGCCCGTGGACCAGGAAGGGGTGGAAAAAAGTGCAGAGGAAGGATCAAGGTTCCTGGGCACCCCGGTAGGAGATGGTGGGTATCCTTTCGTGATGTTAAACCTGAAACCTGTAATTCTTATGGTCGGTGGCCATTGGTATGGTGTTCTGACAAAGGGTGATGGAAACCCAAAAGCCAGTGTAGCCACATGGCCTTAGATCTGGAGCAAGGCTATATGTAAAATATATTTATAATAATAATGAATAAGAAACCACTGGACCATTTGTTGAATATGATCCAATGGCACAGAACCTCACCTTTAAATAAACAACCATTGAAAGGTCTTTACTGATTTAAGTTTTGTCTGGAGGTCCCTCAAATTGATTTTTTCACAAGGTCACCAGTAGTGATCAGTCCTTTCTAGTTCCGCTTTTACTTGTTTCAAGAGCTGGTGGAAGCGGAAGGTTTTGAGGGGCTTCCTAGAGAAGGTGAGGCTGGAATCTCATGTGAAAGGTTATCGCAGAGTGTGTGAACCTGGAGGAAGATGTAAGAGTTAAAAACCTCTACGGTAATTTTCCACTTAGGTGCCTTGCCAGATTAATAAGATTACAATAATTCCTGAATTGGGAGGATCCCTGCTGAAGAAGGACCTGTCTCCTCAGGTAACACGGTTGGATGACAGTGGTTTTTATTATACAGTATTTCATGTTTAGATAAACCACATACGCTATATATAAACCAAAGGCTTCTGCCATGTACATATATTTCCGTATAGCAATAGATTACATAGTGCCTTTATCATCGGTACTCTCAGTTACTATACACCAGTGGTTCTTAACCTTTTGACTTCTGTGGACCCTACATAACCATTACTAGAAGCGGGGGACCCCCACTGAATCCTTATTAGAGTCTGAGGTTCCCCAGTGAATCATTACTGGAAACCGGAGACCCAAGCATTATCGATTATTCGTACTGCAAAATAAAACACATTGGCCGTTCTCAGCCTATTGTGATTGGCCTCCAGCATTATGGACCTCCTTCCTGGCATAATTCTGGTTTTAGCATAAAGGTGGATATTGAAAGAATATTATGGGGATGTTCTGGCATTAAGGGACATATAAATATGCCCAATCTCTGCATATTGTGGGCAGATCTTTGCCTTGTAGAGCTCATTCCTAGAGTAATGTTGTTTCTGATTTTATGGAGACTATTCTCAGCACATTTTGGGTATCCTTTGGTTTTATAAAACTAATTCCAGGCATATTGGTAGCCACTCTCAGAATATTGTGGGCCTCTTTTGGCCTTTATATTGCTGGTGCTGGCATAATAGTGCCTTTTTTGTGTATATTGTGGGCATGCATTGCATTATGGGCTCAGCCATGGGTTTGCAGGCACTATTAATACTGTTGCAGAGATTCTGCTGAGTCACAGAACTATGCTTGGGATCATAGTACCTTAGTAGGCAGGGACTGACTCATCCTACCACCTGAGTACCCATTGATCCGGGACCGACTAGCTATAGTGTCTCACTTGCCCTCCTACTCACTCACAGAGGAAAAAGTGAATAGACACCCCAGAACACAACACTCCCGACCCCCTCAGGAATCGTGATTGCAGGACACACCCTTTCACTCTCACACTCGTACTAGTCCACAATAAGTTCTGACAGAGACATGAGGAAAGTTAAAAAAAGTTTATTTCAACTATCGTGCTCTATCATGTAGTATACATGTCACAACAAGTACGAAAATGTCAACATAAATATGGTCAGCATAGCAAGCAGTTCGTAAATCATAAAAGGAGCTCTCATTATATACGACAGTGTAGCCTAACCTTCCTCCCCTGCTACAGAAGCAACATGATTACATACCAGAATATCTCTGGGTGTTAGCAGCAGACCCCACCCCTTTGCATACACAGATACAAGTTCTACATGTCAGGTGCTGTTACGATCTTTTTCCTGGAAAGGTCCTTCTCCAAGTGTGTGTGTTACCTATCTGTGCATACCTATGTGACAAAAAGTACATGTTCCCAAACAGCTGCTTCATCTGCGTGTTTTGTCTAGATGCTTAGAGCCAGACGAGAACACAATAACAAGGGGCATTGTTGTTTGACCTTGCCTGCGGTGTTCAGACAAAATCCTATGAAAGAACAGAGCACAAAAACAACAGCATGTTCTGTGTGAAAGTACAGTGTGGCACAAAGCAAAATGAGTTTGTGTAGTAATATGCGCACAGCAGAGGACAGTCTGCAACGTGCTCATGCTAACATAGGCAAAACTACAATGGCCTGCCCGGGACATATTCTACTCGTACTATGTTGAATCTCTCCGCTTTTTATGTTAGATGTTGGGAATGGTAAAAAGGTGTTCTTAGATGCTAAATGTGCCACTTACTTAAATACACTTTCATGGCAACTGAGATAAATGAACCTCATTGTCATCAAGCAAATCATCAGGTACTCCTTCCCTTGCAAAAACATCTTGGAAAATTCTTATGCTATAGTCTGTGGTAGGTTCTATAACACTTCTACCCAACTTGATAAAGGATAGATCAAAATGATCAAGTAACGTATATGTCCGAATAAATACACTCATTGCCACACCCCATTTGCAGCGTTATAGGGCAGGCAGGGGCTACTAGACATGGGCCCATCTGCCTCTGATGCCATGGCACCTGTCCTGCTAGGGCTCCTGAAACTGGTCCAAGTGCAGACCCTTCTGCACGCGCCTCTCAGCATCAGTATTGGTGAGCAGCGATACCCTTCTCAGGGAGGTTAGTGTGGTGGTGCAGTAACCTCAGCACTCAACAAAATCCCAACAGTGTAATAACTTGATTGTCCAGCCCTGTGCTTATCTTTGTAAAAGAGAAGAATTTTAATGCACAATAAAACCCATTACTACATACTACAAAATATTTCATGTACTCAGAGATTCTGGTGTAGGACAACTGTTTTCTGGTGAGGATACTTTTTTGCCCCCTTGCTCCCAAATCACCCTGGTCTGAATATTAGGCAGTGCTCTCCCCATCTGGTAGGCAATAGGAGGCCTTCAGTTTCTTTCTTCGGTCAGTGCCCTGTTCTGGGCTGTAAACTGTAGTTTGCAGCAAGGTCCCCTTCCACATGGACTGTCCAGTGAGTCAGCTATTCCGCAGTCATCCACCTAGGGTCAAAGGCGGTCTTCATTGTGCGGTCAACTCCAATTGAGTCACTTTAAGGTGCTTCAAGTTTCAGCAGCAGCAAGTTAGTCCGATTGGGTGCAGTTCGGGTCAAAGCCCCATTCAGCTGCACAGTCACTCAGGCATAAAGTGGGTAAGTGCCTTGATACACCAACTCTACCTATTGTGGCATAGTCCACTCGGGCACACGCTGGGCCAGTGGTAGGGGCTTGATACAAAACTCTTCACCACTTAGGCACACTTGAGGCAATTATCATGATGGTGGCAGCAGACTTGGTTCAGGCACACTTGGCGAGTGCCATTGCTTGCCAATCTTCTTTAGTCTTTCTTCTTGCTCGTGCGCTCTTGTCACGCATGGGTCCTTCTCAGGCAGTCTTACAGACTCTGCATTTGTCTAGAGCAGAGGTCTTCAAACTTTTGGATGCCGAGACCCCCCTGTCAACATTTTCAAGCGTAAGGACCCCCTCCTGACAAAAATTTCTAAACGTCTAGGTTATGAGGATGGTGAGGACCAAATTATGCGACAGGCTTGACTAAATTGTGTGAGTAGAAAATGTAAATAATGTTCTGTGATGCTGCATATTTTGGGGTAGCATTGCTTTATTTAGAATTTTTTTAAACACAGTAATACTGAGGAAAGATTTCACCCCACCAGTACCAGTTTATAACCAAAATACAGCAATTAACATCAGAAAGATGTCTAGTCAACCTCTGTGAAGGGCCTCCCAATCCGCAGGAATACGCGCTGCCACATTAGAAGCTCACCTGGCCATGGCCGGGAGCAGCAAGGGTGCATTCAAACCGTGGCGGTCTTGTGCAGAGTTAAGCAGTTTACCCATGCCCCTTTCCTCTCACCCCCTTCCTTCCACTTCCTTCCATCCCTCTCTTCTCTCCTCTCCCGGCCCCGGATCCCTCTCTCACATTGCAGGCAGATGGTTATTAGCCCCAGAACACCTTTTGGTAACAGTAGCGCACTACAATGTAAATAATAAGCAGAAGCAGGGTATCCACTAGACCCGAAATTCAGGGGGGGGGGCTTAACACTCCCAGCCAGGGCTTGTCCAAGCACTGTTAGCATACGGTGCAACAGTCTTTCCACCTTCTCCATGAATTCCCTCACTACCACTCACCAACAATACACCTCATCTCTCTATAGCACCTGTCTGACAAACATTTCATTTTTTATAGCGCTACTCATAGTTTACTCGCACTCAGTTCTGTGATGTGCATGGTACATCTTCTTTGTACCAGGCACTTTAACCTTCTGCGCTGTGTGGGTGACAAGAGTGCCCATGTGACTGCACGGTGAGCAATGTAACAGTGTGAGAGTAGGGTAAAAGGAGTGACTGCAGGGTGAGTGAGGTGACCATATGAATTTGGGTTCAGCGGTAAGTGCAGAGTGGGACAAATTAGTGCATGGTTAGTGATGGCCTTGTTTGAGTTAGCTACAGATTGAGCAGTAAGCGGGGGGACAGGTGAGTGGAGTGTCACATGAGTGCAGGGTAAGAAGTGTGCTCGTGTGACTGCAGGGTGAGGTACAGAGTGAACAATGCAAGCAAATTTTTAGTGCAGTGATCACTGTGAGAGCAGGGTGAGCGGGTGATTGGTGTGAGTGCATGGTGATTGGTGTGAGTGCAGGGTGAGCGAGTGAATGATGTGAGTGCATGGCGATCAGTGTGAGTGCATTGTGATCAGTGTGAGTGTATTGTGATCGCTGGGAGTGCAGGGTGAACTTGAAAGTGAAGGCGAGAATGGAAGTGAGTAGTCTAAAAGCAGGGTGCATTCCCAGAAACTTGAAGCGTAGGGTTTCAGATATAAGTTAAACTATTGCTATAATGGCATTAATCAGGGTTCGAGGGTGGAGGAAATAAAGAATGTGCTGATCCTGCAACAAACTTCCAGTCTAATGATTAGGGTTACCAGCTCATTATTTTGATGGCCCAGAAGTAAACAGTCACCTACAGCTGTATTTTTTTCACTTATCTGTGAATACTTAGAACAGCAAATATAAATAGAAAGCACTTTTAATTGTGTTCTAGGGATGCCTCAATGATCCATGACTAATAATTAAAGAGAATAAAGACAGAAAAGTCACATAACTAATTAATACATACTTTTTTATTTATAACTCAATTTAGTGTCAAGAGCAGGTCTCTGCAGGATCTTTAAACAACACATAGCAGGGATGTTTCTTTTGGCAACCCAACTTTATATTTCTTTTCATTAAATGCATTCTCACACTACAGCAGTAAGTGTAAAAATACAAATGTAAGGAATAGGCAGAGTGGGGGACCAGGGGGATCACATTTAATGAGTGTCTGCCGTCTTAAAAGGGATCATGATATAACTTAATTCCCAATGCAGGTGAGGCACTTTTCAGCTCTCAGATAACAGCGGTCGCCGCACAGCTGGAGTCAATGTGTGCCACTCATTTATTAACACTTCGCCCCCACGCATGCAGGCTGTGGATGGCTCCAATGCAGGATTCAATCAACAAGCATTAGTGGTACATAAACAGACTGTGATACCACTTCCTGAGTTTCCACTCATAGATCATGTGCACTTTTGTTTCACCCCAAACTCGATCTTCATTTAGAATGCAGAAATACATGCAGTCATTTCTTCTTTAAAAAACTATCCCCCGAAATTGCATTTCTTTGTCTGCTCCTAGCCATCCCCTCACCACCACTTCCTGCTGGTCAATTTAACTCCATCTCCCCTAAAGCATAGTTTAATGTGAGCGTGTTTAGCTTCGGCGCCTCGCTATGCCTTCCCCACCCATCACTGCTTGTAAGGTGGCTGTTCTGTGTTTAAAAAAAAAGAAAGGCGCTGCTCTTCAAACGCTTCAGCAGGTCTTTAAAGACCATTAGCATATTTACATGCCTTTGTTAACTGATTACCAAAGCTTAGTTTTTTTATGGTTCCAGTACCCCCTGGGTCCTGGAACCATAAAAAAACTAACCTTTGGTAATCAGTTAACAAAGGCATGTAAATATGCTAATGGTCTTTAAAGACCTGTGAAAAACTCGGGATGGAGATAAGACTCCAGACACTGCCCAGCCGAGGCCCCAGGAGCGCGAGCTGCACTGCAGCAGCCCGGGCTGAGACACAGGATGGGGGAGGAGGGGGGCTGAAGCCCTGGAGGCCAGGGCAGAAGTGACACTGTGAAGGCGCGACCCCCTTTGCATCGCTCCACGGCCCCCCTGGGGGTCGCGCCCCACAGTTTGAAGACCCCTGGTCTAGAGTGAGGCTTCTCACAAGAGAGTCGTCTTCAAGTTGGAGCACCCACAACAGATGTAGAAAGAGGTGTGATCAGGCTGCACCTGCCCTCAATAGTCAAACTTGACAGTGATCAGGAAGGAAGACAAAAATCTGACACTTTCTGAACGACATTTCACACTCTCAAGGACCATAACTAATCAGTAGCCATGTGCAGCAAAAATACTTTATTGACTTTCCAAAGGGATTCAGTCTCCATTTTCCCCATTTCAGTCTCATGGCCCGCTCCCTCGAGTCTCTGGAATGTCAGTAATACGCTTCCACTGTTTGGGAAGGTGAGCTCACCTCCTTGTTGTACACATGAACAGGGCAGGAATTTCCAAAATGAAACACACAGGCATATTCTCACTGAGGGTTCAATCAGACAAGGACAACGTGTGAAACATCCATACCACACATATACATACACACATGCACTCACCATATTAGCACAAGGATCCAGGTTCATCTGTTGCAGCGTAACTTTAAATGAGTGGACTGGTAGGCTACTAGTTTGGTGCCACAGATAAAAAGATCGGGTCACACTAGGAATGCTAAAACACGGAATGCTGCCACCACCGTGCATGCTTGTACCTGTGACAGCAATCTCTTGTCACCACAAACACTGCTGTTTGTGCACTCACATCAAGGGGCGGGAATAGTCCTTTGCACAGAATCTAGATTATCATGATGCTGGAGGCAAAATCCCCAAAACCAGGATACAAGGTACTTTCACTTGGGCAGTAAGGGGAGAGGACACAACTATACACCATGCAGGGGACTCTCCTATACCAACTTCCATGTATCACTCTCCCTATATTCACTTATAACCATAAACACTAAAAGTTTTTTCCAATTTTTTTGTGAAAAGCATGTCAATGTGACCATAATGAAATGAATACATTCTTTGTCTAAAACAAGCTGGGGAAATTATCTTATCAACCCTCATAAGCAATCCATTCTCAAGAGCTAATTTGCAGGCTCCTTTCCAAATGAATTGATGATCAACTCTTTAAATTTTTTCTGTGGGACATTCTTCAGACCCAAGCCTCATCGCCTACCTTAAAGTCATATTCTTACCTGACTCAGTGGACTATACTTTCACATAATTACAAACCACAACAAGCATTTGCTATGCAATAGGTCTCGTATTAGTGAGCTATTGGTATGGTAAATGACAATTTTTTTTAATATTTGTTGGCTTTGAAAATATATAAATTAATAGCATTGTTATTCACAAAGCCAATAGCTCACACTTTCCTAATGCGAGTACTATTGGCTATGGCAATGCTTATTGGTAGCAAGCAAGGGCAGTGCTGTTGTGGTGCTGAGATGTGGTTGGGCTGAGTGATGTGGTGGTGTATTAGAGTGATGTGGTTGTTTATTAGAGTGATGTGGTGGTGTATTAGAGTGATGTGGTTGTGTCCCAGAGTGATGTGGTGGTGCCCCTGAGTGATGTGGTGGTGCCCCTGAGTGATGTGGTGGTGTCCCCGAGTGATGTGGTGGTGTCCCGAGTCATGTGGTGGTGCCTGTGAGTGGTGCCCCTGAGTGATGTGGTGGTGTCCCTGAGTGATGTTGTGGTGTCCCTGAGTGATGTGATGGTGCCCCTGAGTGGTGTGGTGGTGTCCCTGAGTGATGTGGTGCAGCAGCACAGAGGCTGAAGCTAAGAAGATGCAGGGTTGAGTGCTACAAAGAGCGTTCAGTTTCAAAGCACAGAATGATGGAGCCGGGAAAAAGCAAGGGGAAACAGGAAAACACAGGGAGAGTGTATACTGATAGAGGCAGCGAGGGCCGGGGCTTGGACAGCAATCAAGTACGGGGTCGAGAAGGCACTGAATGGGAGAACACGAAAAACACACAGGGCCAAGGAAGGAAAATGCAAGCACACAAGCAAAACAAGCTCTCGGCATTGCTGTGGAGGGGGGCGGGGGAGCTGGAGCGCATTCCTTTGAAGTCTGATGCGGGGGCGGGGGAGCGACAGCCTTTGAAGTCTGATTGGCAGGGGAGCGGCAGCCTTTGAAGTCTGATGCGAGGCACAGACAAATGGTTGTGTGTGACGTGGCTGGTTTGTGCACGGGCATAGATCACATGAACTGTGTCTAATCCGCTGTTTTGTTAGACTATTCTTTTCCCCTTACTATAATCTTACCGGAGCAATGCACAAGCGCATTGGCTCAGGAGAGACCTAAAAAGGCCAAAAAAGGACAACAGGTAATGACTTGAGTTTTGGTGTTCATCTATCTGTATATAAAAACATAAAACATGTGGCTTGTTTTTATTGCACAAAATGCAGTAGTATAAAAACACATATTTCACAATTATGTTGATGAAAACCATATTTCACATGAAAATGAAATTTGTCAGTTAGTGTTAGCGATCGACACAACACATGCCGTATTTGTTCTGTGAATTTCATTTTTTTTTTTTATTATTTACTTAATTTGCAACCCTTCAAGCCTTTGGCTGTTTGCAGAGGGGCCTGTGGCCAGACCTTGCTCCTAATTCGCCATGGCCACTCAACTCATGCTACACATGGTCTTTGCTATGCGCTGTTGGAGTAGGCTGCAGGGCCAGTCCCTGTGCCTCACAAGCAGTGGCTCCAAAAAATACATTGCCCACGGTCTGCTATATACCCATCTTGTTCTTTGCGCATCCTTCAGCTAGACCTGGTGCCCAATCCCCTTTGGCTTTGAGCAGCAGAGGTTGGTTGAAGGGCTTACCTGGCTTTGCACTGGGCTCAATTTGCTATCTGTGATAGTCCATGCAAATTAATTGAACAGCAGCAAAGTTGTTAGTGAATGAAACTCTAATTGCACCCCACTTCCCAGTTTACATTTGGACCGCAACAGATCTGCCCAAAACTTGAGAAAACCAAGAGATGGCTAAACAAGCTAAGTCTTAGCCAAATTCCGTGTTATGTCAGTTTCTCTGTCTTTAGACACCTAGGGCTGTATTACTGAATGTGCCCAGGGGCGAAACGGGCATGTATGCAACTTTGCGCACCCCGGGGCACTTTGGTATTACAGAAAAGGCCACAGACGTTTGTGCATCCCCTTCCGTAATACAGATAGCGGTGGCGCACATGTAGCGCCAGCACCATCTCCAGAGGGTGTTCCCTCACTTGCATGGACACAAGGCCCCAAGCAAATGAGAGAATCCCTTTGCTTCTGTACCATATTATAGAAGCTGTCAGTAGCACACTGACAGTGCACCACTTTGTGGTGGACTGATGGCAGCCCTCTGGAGGAGGTAAAGGGGGTCCTATGGACACCCCCAGACATTCCCTTGCAGGAAGGTGCAGTCACTCTCTGCATCCACCTTCATGGGGATCTCAAATCCCTTAAATGCAGGTGGATTGCCGTCTGCACAGAGAAACATGGTTCTGCTCTTTAACAGCTGCTCCATATGTCTCTTGAATGCGCTACCCCTGCTGCCCTGAACACATTCTATTTGATAGGGCATACTTTTCCTGTTTACACCTGGTGCATCTTCTTAATGGTGTGCCATGGCATTAGCTCTCCAAACCCTCCACTGGCTCCCTGTGGAGAAGAGGGTGGAGTTCAAAGCCCTCTCCACATGCCACCGCATTCTGAGCGGTAAAGCCCCTGCTCCGCTCCAGAGTCTGGTGACCTGCTATGAGCCCACACGCAATCTACGGTCCTCGCATACTGGACTGCTAAAGGTTCCCAGAGTAAGGAAGGCGCGTATGGGAGGAAGATCTTTTAGATACCTCGCTCCCAGATGCTGGAATGCCCTGCCTTTAGAACTGCGACTAGAACCATCTGAAGTCCTGTTCAGGAAGAAGCTTAAAACCCACCTTTTTAGCAGGTAGCCTTCTGTGGGAGGGGGGGGGGGGCAGCCACTCCACTTCTCATAGCGCGGGGACACGCCAGTGGCGTAACCAGGCGCTCTATAAATGCCCAAATAAATAAATGGTGCAAACAGGAAACCTGCACCCCATCTATATTAGGGACCTGTTGGCCCTCTTGAGAAAGCACTGGTGCTGCACGTGCACCAGCGCTTTCATTATTATATATTGTCCCAGCTATTCAAAGGCTTTAGAAAAGAAAAAAGACTGGACAGATATCATGCTGCACACATCTAAAAGAACCAATAACATAGATGGGATAGAAGATTGCTTTAAAATATTGCACAGATAGCACTAATCCACAGTTAAATGGGCGAGAGAGGAACTATATCTTATATCTTGCAGCAAAGGTTTCTAGCTAGAAGTTTTAGATGATGTAACGCTCACGGTGAATGTTGAGGTCCCCAAGGATGCCTCCAAAATGTTCCAGATAGTCGAGGTTTCTGCTATCTACTGTAAATGTGTGTACATTTGTGCCTGGAGAGCATGATTGGCCAGTGTGATTCAAAGTCCTGAGCAAGGGGGAGACAGTAAAGGGGAGGATAGGCTAGTGGGATTTCAAAGCAGACTCACTGTACTGTTGCCACAGTGAAAAGAAGTACTGTCAAAATGTTGCATCATTTTGTCACAAATTCGATTTATGTACTCGAAGGGGTGTTTCACTTCAGAAGGTGGGTTGTGGAGGATAAAAGTATATGGAATCATTAGTGGGTTAGGAGTGGCCAAAAGAAGAGGGATATATAACGGGGCGGGCTGGTGAGAGTCAGGGATGAGACTGATGTGAAGGGTATTGTCATAGGATTGAGACAGGAATAGAAGACGCAGTAGGTCATTTAGTTTGAATGTAGCAAAGCTCTGGAATTCCCTTCCACTGGCCATTGGGGCTACAGAGAATGAGCTACATTTTTGAAAAGCCATTAAAATCCAGCTTTTTAAATAATTCAGTGCTCTTGTGCTCTTTCTGCTTTGGTGGTGCCACCTCTGATCCAGCGCTGGGATGCGCTTGAGTGACCATGTCCTTTACAGGTTGTACACATGAAAATAGAATATAGACGTGTTGGATAGTGAGTGGTGGCACAGGAGTTTATTGAAAAGAGTGAATTATGTTACTTTATGTTAACATTTCTGAGGACTCCGGGGTGACGTGGATGGTGGAGCAACTTCTTGCATGGAATCAAGGTTCTTAAAAGAATTTATTAGTGGTGTTTGTGTGGCTCTGGTTGCTATGGTTTTGCTTTAAGGGAAGTAAATCAAAACTGAGTGGTGTAAAGGGCTGGAGAGGAATGTATTTTTAAAAATTCGCAAACGACCAGCTTAAAACAAATTCTAGTTGTGTGGAGAAAGAAGGCATGGCCAGAGTGTACAGCAGGAAAAGATCCCAGTATCATTTTATTCAATTCATGTTGTGGAAATGGTAATGAAGCTAAAATGGAGTTAGAATTGACCATGTGTGCTGTGAAGCCAACTTGCTACTCGGTATTCTATTATACACTGTCTCTCATGTTTGTAAACAAGCGTGTCTACAGATGAGAAAACATCACCCAATACTGTGTCTAAAATTACAACGCCATGTGAAGGACAACTACAATGAATGTTCTCTTTCATTGAAGTAAAAGACAACTTTACCAGATGATTTCCTAAATGTGTTTAGCCAAAAAGAAAGAGGTTTCTTCGAACGGAAGCAGAATTAGAAACAGACAGGCTGATGGATGGCACGATAATTTGGATATGTATTTGAAGGAGGAATTAAATCATAGCATCTATTAAGAACACTTGGAAATCGATGTCATGCTAAAAATACTTTGCAGTTTCTACTGAGTGGTACCACCTACATAGACAATATTCCTAACCAAAGTTTCAATGTACTGCCCACGACTGTACCAGGTAGTCTGATGTTTTTCCCATTGTATTTGTAATTGTTTCGGCTAATGAGCCATACAAATTAAATTACTATATAAAAATATAGCAACCACGATGATTAAATACAAGTTCCTGAGTTAGGTTCAATAAAGAAATTACAGTTTAAATGTTTTAATTCTCAATCGGATAAGATACAATTTATGTTTAGAATATAGGTTACGGTATATTTAGTTGCGTTAGTACAATGGAGACACAAAAGGGCAATCCACTGCCTATTTTTCACAATTCTGCGAGAGAGAAAGGAAATATATATATATATATAGAGAGAGAGAGAGAGAGAGAGACCTGTGTGCTTGTTTGTCACATCACAACCAAAAGCTGTATTCCTGACTTTATTTCCCCTTAGAGGTGCCAGGCAGGGGAGCTGATACAACACCTAACTATTGTTTTTGATTCCTAAAACTGGAGGAGGGGTGGGGCTCCAAGAAGTCACGAAAAGTTGCAGCCTTGGCCTCTTAGCTGGAGCTTTAAAAGCCCTGCACTGCATGATAACAGCTTTCTTAAAAGTGTTTCCCCACAACGTCCCTGAAACACACAAACATTGCAACCAACAGACTCGCCTTTTTTAACTGATAAAAATGACTGAAGGAAAAAAGTTGTGACTTGGTTTTCAAATGAAAGAGCTCCTAGCAAACATTGAAAAAAAAACCCTGATAAAGGAAGTGAGGTGAAAAAGGGGAAGGAAAAAGGAGAAGAAAATAAACTATAAATATGCCCCTCACACCCGTCGCGTTGTTCAAGCCCCGTAGTGGGAGTTTCAAAAGAGAGAGAAAAAAAAGCCCCGGTCCTTTAAAAGAAAGCGAAAAGAAAACCTGAGCTTTGGCTGGGGGAGGATGGGGCGAAGCGAGAAAACAAAAGAGAGAGATAAAAGCCTGCTCCGGGGAGGCGATTGTCCTCTGTGTGTTCCTCTCTCTCTCTCGTGGGCTGGGGGAGGGGGGCTGCTTTGCATTGCTTCACGTCAGCTCTGCCTCATTCCCTTCTTCCTTCCTGCTACAGAGAGGGGGGTTCGGGGGAGATAGGGTGGCTGGAGATGGGGTAGAGAGATAAACATTACAAAGGGAAGGTGGAGACTGTGACACACAGAAGGAAGGGCAGGCAGGAACGGGGGAAGGGAGAGACGGGCAGAGGGAGGGGAAAGACAGTGGGGGAGATGGAGAGACTGAAAACGAGAGGCTGGTAGACACTGAGGAGAGGACATCACAGGGGAGGGGGAAGGGCTGCAGAGTGGGAGAGTGTGAGAGATAGGTGGAGAGAAGAGGGTTGAGGCAGAGGGAGGGACATGACTGAAAGATAAGAGGGAGGAGTAGGAAGACAGTGGGTGAGGGGGAGGGGTAGGAGCGCTGCAGGGGGCGAGAGGAGGCTGCGGGTGAGAGAAAAGGGTCACTTTGCATAGAAGAATGTAGAAAGACGCTAGGAGAGGGGTAGAGAGGATGAGGCGGACTGGGATAGATATGACAGCAGGAAGCGAAGAAAGGGGAGGAGAAGTACAGATAAACAGGCAGTGAAACAAGCAACAAATGGCTTTCATGTGGTGATGCGAGGCAGGCGGATAGAAGCGCGTTCACGAGACCACATGCACTTCTGGAAACCCGCTTTTTTCAGAGATTAGTTTAGCTCTTAGTTTACCCCAATAGTCTCGTCCTATTCAATCCTTGCGGAATGGATAGGATGAGACCTAAAAACCATCAACTTTGGCAATTATGCGTTCTTCAATGTCCTCTTCACCCCGATGAACATCCACTTCCTTTTCACCACTCAGAATATCAGCTCAGGCTCGGCGGTCAGTCCTAGGTACAAAAGGTCTCTCTACAGATAACATTTGAATGTTCCGAAGGGCATGCAAGATTTCATTTCCAATAACTAATGGCCCGATTTACAGAATGAATTTAAGACTAAATCCTAAACTTACTACTATTTGGTATTCACAGAATGCACTTACTACTTTTGGGATTCACAGAATGAACTTACTACTTTCGGGATTCACAGAATGCACTTACTACTTTCGGGATTCACAGAAGAGACTTACGACTACTAACTTTACGTCCGCCGGCGGGCCGTAATTTCCGCCACCGGGCCGGATTTTACAGCACTTTGGCGGAATTGAGGGCACATCATCGCAAAATCCGATTGCTGGCCGTAATTTACGATTACGGGCCGTAATTTACGATTACGGGCCGTTGGTCATGTTAGCCAAGGGTAAACACCTGGCCAAGGTCCACCATCCCCCAACATGGATCAGCTGACACAGCAGCCAATCCCAGCCCTGCAGCATGTATGAATGCAGAGCAGACACAAACTATCCCTTTTCAGGATGTCACTGAACGTGTTTGTAGCACTACCCCTTGCCATGCATCAAAACTACTTGAGGAGGAGGAGGAGAGCAGAGAGGATCTTCAGGCAGAGGATCAACCTATTTGGAATGTCCAGCCAGGTTGTAAGGGCCAGGTACCGTTTCCCTCCTGATGTCATCTTGGATATGGTATGTGAGTGGGAGCAGGAACTTGACTCTGTGACCTGCTGCTCACATGCAATACCAGCATACCTCAAGATCCTTTCTGCCCTCCACTTCTTTGCTACTGGCTCCTTCCAAAGGGTCACCAGTGACCATGTGGGCATTTCCCAGGCGAGCCAGTCGCGGTGCCTGCATCAGGTACTGAGATGCATCACTGATAGAGCCCCCAACTACATTCAAATGCCACATACACTGGCCATGAGACAAAGGGCAGCAAGAGATTTGTATCTCCTTGCACAATTCCCACGTGTGCTGGATGCAATTGATTGCACCCGTGTGGCCCTTCAGCCACCCCACCACATTGCACACATCTTCTGCAACAGACACAGATGGTATTCCATCAATGTTCAAGCAGTCTGTGATGCCAGTGGAAGGTTCGTCAATGTGCATGCAGTGTTCCCAGGCAGTACACATGACAGCTTCATATTCTGCATGTCACCTCTTGCTCGGCGTATGGCTGCTGGAGAATTTGGTAACCTGTTGCTACTGGGTAAGTACCAAGCACTGAAAATGAGTGATATGCGTCATTGAAATGTCTGAATGCCCCCCAATAGTAACGATTGTACAATAAGAAACATGGCCCAACAGACACTGCTTGTACGAACGTATAGATCGTGTTCTGTGAAAGTCAAAGAGTGAAATGTTAACAACTGCCCTTTCTTCCCTCCTCAGGCGACGCTGGGTATGCACTCTCTCCACATCTCCTCACCCCTTACAGGCGTGCTAACACTGTACCTCAGCGTAGGTACAATAGGGCACACATACGTACTCGAGCCATCATCGAGCGCACTTTTGGTCTGTTGAAGTCCCGATTCAGATGTCTCGACCGTACAGGGGGTGTGCTTCTGTACTCCCCAGTAGTCGTGTGCAAGATCATACTAGCCTGTTGTGTTTTGCACAACAGTGCTCTAATGCATGGCTTACACATGCCTCTCGAACCTCGACTAGCTCTGAATGTGGGAGACCGGGCTATTGCACATGACTGACGTCAGGGCATGCAAGTCTGTGATCAGCTCGTTGCCACGTATTTCGCATGAGCAACCTGTAGTGTCACGGACAACATGTGGTTTGCTGTCTGTTGTGCAAACCACACTAAGTGCATGCAAATCACAGCTGCTGACAGAAGTCAAAAGGTGGATTGTGCCTCAGGTCATGTGCCCATGTCAGCGAGCAGCGTAGTGGACATCCCTTAAACAAACTATTCACGCTGATGACAAACAATACATGTCCTGAGAGACATACCTGGACCTCATAAGGATGGGTCACCAAATCACAAAAGGTTGCATACTCAGGCCTATGACCACAACAGAATTGACTCCCCCACAAATGATGGGCCCAGAATGTGAGTGATGATGTCATGGGAGAATCATGCACCATGGGTCCGATTTACAATAAGAGTTGCATCTCTGCATATCAGCAGGGATGCCCCAGTAATTGTGCCTCACAGCAGACATCCCTTGCGCCATCATGGAAGTGCCGCATTTACAAAGCTGTGCACTGTGGGCCAAGTATAGACAGAAGCGTAAAGCATATGCTGTCATAAAGGTGAAGCACCACTGGAGTTGGGTCGCAAGCGCAACGCAGCTCCAGCAAGGCAAGCGGCGAGCCGATGCCTAACATGCTGCATCAATCCTTAGGCCTCCTACAAGCAGGCGCAGGGTTGTGACGCAGCATGGCCATGAAAATGACTGAGTGAAATCTTGTACATTTCACGCTGCCACTGTTCGGAGGCGTTTGTGTGCTGGAACGCCCCCCCCCCTGTGCAGGAACGCACAACTGCGGTGCAGGGCATTACAATATGACACATTTCACAGATGCTTCACGTTGAAGATACCCCACAGCATGGAGGTGGCGTAGCTGCGCCACAAAAGTGACGCTACTGTTGCGCAATTGGGGCACACAGGGCTCGTATAGCTGCCCCCATATGTATCTGACATATCGATACTCCTTAACACCAATGTTAGATAACACTTCATTCAACTCTGATACTGAGCACTCAATATGAACTACATATCCTATAATGCAAAGTATGAGAATAGGAAAGTGGGATGGATGTTGTGTCAGCCCCCTACCCCCTGTCAGTGCAGAAATGACATGAAATGATCTGTTCCCCCTTTTGATACATATTCATGAATCACACCTGCGTTGTCATTTCACTTTCCCCTACATCAAAACAACAGGATGGCAGTGGATTTGTTTACTGAATGTGGATGGCCCAGGATGAATACAAAATGGCTGCAAAATACTTCCTGTGATGTATTTCCTGTCTCCCACTACCTGTATAACATTTCCTGTATGATATAATGCGTTCCGGGTCATTTTCGGAAATTACGGCGCAAAATCGTAATTTACGGTGTCGCATCGTAATGCGCATGAGCGTAAACGACGCCCCGGAAACTACGATTTTGGGCCGTAAATTACGAAAATAAACTAGAACACATCATTTCATACAGGCAAGGTAATACATGAAGTGGGAGACAGGAAATACATCATAAGAAGTAGTTGGCAGCCATTTTGTGGTCATTCTGGGTCATCCTCTATCACTGATCAGATCCTAAGGCATCCTGCTGCTCTAATCTAACCTATTTCCCCATAATGGCTGAGGACTATGAGGAGAGAGCCCCCCCCCCCCTTTCTCAGACAGGGAATTGAACATCTTGGTGGAGGGGGTGCTGGAGAAATTCCCTCAGCTATATGGGGACCCTGAGCACCAGCTGAGCACTGCAGCCCGGGGCAGGCTATGGGCCAACATCGCCGAGCGCTGCAGTGCATTGGGAGTGTCCACCAGTAGGGCTAGGGCGTGCCGCAAGCGCTGGGAGGACCTGAAGGGGTGGGCCCGTCACAAGGCTACGCCTGTCCTTCCAGCACCATGTACATCGTCCTCGCCTCTCACCACTGTACAGGAGGGTCCTGCGAGCAGCTTGTCCGACCCTCCATGCTCAGCTGGAGGAGCATGAGCAGCATGGACCTAGTAAGTGCATCATATGCAAAATGAGTCTGGAAGTATGATGTGAATGAAACAGTGCTGTACCATTATGTGTCCCATGCCTCCATTAGCCAATTCCATGTCCAAGCAGCAGTCACCAAGTTTCAAGAGGCACACTGTAGCATATGGACTATACAGGCCAGAGTGCATTTTGGGAGTTGTAGTTTTCTCATGACAACTGGGTAAATGAGCCACACTCATGCATTCATATTGAATTCTGCTCTGCCAGCACCACTACAATTGAACCAAGTCTATCATAACATTGGATGAGCGATGGTACAGAGACTGTCCAGTCTGCACATGGCAGGCCATAGGGGATTGGATGTTGTGATTAGCATTGCGCCTGTAGAGTTGTGTTCCAATTGAGACAGATCATCATGTGCCCTGGAGTCAAGACAGATTTTGAGATCCTTGCATCACTCACAAGTTTTCATAGGTTTGCAAGGTGTGTCCACTGACAGACATCTCACCCTCAGTGGCCTGTATGACATCTTACATGTACAGGTAGCTGTCACAACCGCCCACCACTGTTCAGCCGTGTACTGCACTACCTTGTAAGTCAAGTAAGCCACTATGTGGCACTGGATTGTCCGAAGATGTGTGGGGACATCAAAAGGCTAGACACACAATGTAGCTAGAGGAGTACTCCAGACCCCACGTGGATGTGTGACCCACTTTTGTCTTGTCCCATACAATGCTACAAAGCAGATGACACTTGTCCAGACGTTAAATAGCTGCAAATCCATATCAATGGCCAATATCTATTATATCTGGACTCTTCATGTTCTCCTCTGGTGGACTTGTAGTTGAACAGGCACATGCAGCAGTGACATGACACACAGATCACAACAATGCCAAGGTTGAGGTTTGGATAATGCAGTTGCGCAAGCCACAATAATACACATGAGATGTCCATGTCAAACTCAAATCAGTATATGACAGTGTGCATACATGTAATGTAAATGCATGGACAGAATGGGGGTTGGGAGCACACTGCCTCACAGTCCCAGCACGGTTTGTCCCTTTGCATCCTGGTAAATGCAGTACACAGTTCAAACTTACTTTGGAATAATCTGGAGTCATACACCAAATTTGCTGCTGACTTTGCTCTATATCTCTAGACAAGTGTTCCTGGAATGAGCGCTTCATCAGTAGAGAGCAGCAGTTTCAGAGAGCAAAGTAAATCATCTGGGTTTGCTGTGTGCCTGTAGTGTTACTGTGACCTGAGAGGAACTTGGCAGCATTCACAGCAAACCCAGATGATTCAGGAGTCAGTTGGTACTATAAACAGCATTTACCCGGATGCAAAGGGGCAAACTGTGCTGGGACTGTGAGGCGGTGTGCTCCCAACCACCATTAAGTCCATAAGGACTGATGGGCAGATCAACAAGGCACTTGCGCCTCTTTGCACTGCCATTGGGTCACTTTAGTGACGCAGCGGCGGAGCACACAAAGTGCCATGCTGCTTGATTATCACAACGTGACGCGTACGGTGCAGGATCGCATCCTAAAAGTGGCTGAGTGAAACTACAAGATTTCACTCAGTCACTTATAGGGCCAAGCGGAGTCAAATCTACGCACCTGATTGAAGCAGGTGTAAGGATTGCCGCAGCATGTTAGCGATCGTGCACCCCGAGCCTTGCTGGAGGCGGGTTCGCACTTGCCACGCCACTCCAGCAAAGCCAAGCTATTCCACCGTGGATGCATCACACATCTGCCCACCCAAGCGCCACAGTGTTCCGTTTTGTACATAGGGTGCATCAGGGGTGACGCACGGGTGGGCAACTCATCAGACACACCTCTGCTGATTAGCGGAGATGCACCAGAAGTTGTAAATCGGCCCCTGATAACTGTACAGTGTGATCAGAGGCAAACAAAATCGGACCTAGGCTATTCTATGTATGTGTAGCGTAATGCATGGAACAACCACCACATCAGGATTTTGCTTACACTTCTGCAGGCACGGTTGGTGAGACAGGAGATCCGCAGGAACAATTCCGGAGAAGGAGACCATCAGTTCGGCGGCGGCTAAACCCTCTTTCCACCAGCGATGAAGGAGAGGATGAGGAGGGGGAGGAGGAGGGGCCCTCAACATCTGCAAGCCAGGGGGTTTCACCCACCCGGGATGCAGAAAAACATGACACTGGTACTATGTCCCGCGTGGAGGCTGTGGACATTGAAGGGGGGGGTGAAGGGCCGAACACCTCGGACCATGATGTGGGGGATAGCCACTCACCCACACATACATCACCAGTGGGTCACGAAGGGGTGTCCCCGGGGCAGGCCAACGTTCAATCTGGGCCTGCCATCTGCCCCTCCCTACCTCTAGAGTCCCCCATGCCATCGGGGTCTCCAGCTCGATCCCCTGATACCTGTTCCCCTCCTCGTAGCTGCCAAGCCGAACCTGTCCGCTCCGGACCTGAGGCACCACATCCCTTCTGTTTCCCCCCACCCAGTGCCGGTGCTGTTCCTCCTGTGGCTGTGCCAGGGGACTTGAGTTGGATGGTCGAGGGTCAACCTGACATGTCCGCTCGCATCTTGCTACAGGTGTGTCTGGAGATACGCTCGATGCAAGCGGACCTAGTCCGATCTATGGACAACCTTGGCACCCAAGTCCAGTCCCTGAACACAGCCATTACGTCTTTCATCTCCCAAGTGCCTTCCCATACCACCGTCAATGTGTCCCCCTCTCCGTTGCCCCACACTGTTTCCCCCCATACTCCTCGTGTGTCACGTTCCCGTGTGGTGCCTGTTCCTGCATCAGCCAGCCGTGTGGATGTGTCCGACCCTGAGGATCTAGACATTGTGGTCCTGGAGGATGACCAGAAAGACACTTGACTGTTGGACTGAGACATTGTTTTGGACGAAGATTTATTTTTCCCCTTGTGAATAGACTGGTTCCCATGACGCTACCTGACGTATTATATTTGTTTTGCCTCACCCAAATCCAAGTTCCCTTCTCCTTCTGCATTAAGATCATCATTTGTTTTCTTTTCTCCCTTCCAAACGGGCTGTTTGTTTGTGTTCCTACATAAAAAACTTTGCTGAATTATACTTTGTCTGACTAGTTTGACTTCATTTTGAATGTCTGTTCCCAAATATAGACACATATTTGGTTGGTAGTGTTTGGGCAGGTAGTGGGGGTGATGGGAGTGACAGTCCAGTGGTTGGTAGTGTTTGGGCAGGTAGTGGGGGTGGTGGGAGTGACAGTCCAGAGGTTGGTGGTGTTTGGGCAGGTAGTGAGGGTGGGGGTGGGGGGAGTGACAATCCAGAGGTTTGTGGTGTTTGGCCAGGTAGTGGGGGTGTTTGTGTACCTTGGCTGTGGTGCTGTGCAGTTGGTGTTACAGGTGTGGGGATGTACTGTCCTACAGGCCGACATGATTGTTTCCCTCCCTGCGTTGGCCGTGAAGGTAGACTTTGGATCACTCTCACCATGCCTTCCATCATCTTCATGGCCAAGGCATGGCGTCTTGCACTCTCTTCCCTTTGGATGGATATCAGGTCAGTCATATTTCTAGACATTTCCTGCAAAGTGCTATCCATCCTATCCAAAGCTTGGCCCACCCTGTCCACCACCTGAGGGAATTGGGCCATGTCCTGAAGGGACCCAGAAATGGCTGACAGGGTAGCCCCTATGGCCCAAATGTCCTGCCTCACATCTGCCTCCTGTCGGAAGAAGTCCTGCACCCACTGTCCACCATCGTCATGTGCAGGCCCCCTCTGCTGGTGTCTGCCAGGGATGAGATGAGCAGGTCCAACAACAGGGGGTGTGGCATGTAGAAGTCTGTGGGCAGGAAAAGGGTGCCCAGGGGATACCTGGTCCACAACAGGGCTGATGGAGAGGGTAGCAGGGATACACTGCATAGGGAAGAGTGGTTAGGGGAACCACCATGTCGGTCCCGGACGTGAGGGCTGTGAGTGAGTGATGTCTGTGAGTGGAGGTGTGGGAGCCGTGGCTGGTTTGATTTATGCCGTGGTATTGATGGTTTGAGAAGAGGCAGACGGGCGTTGCTTGTCAGGGGATGTGAGGCCGTGACGTCAGTATCATCATCCCCGGAGTCTATTGATATGTACTCATCATCCTCCTCAAAGTCAACTTACTCTTGACCTTGATCCTCCTCCTCTTGGGCATGAGTTGCAGCCGACATTGCTGCCTGGAGGATCAGGGGATTCTCCCCTTGGATTGCCCGTCGGCCAGCACTGGTTGTCGGTCTGTCAGCCTCTCCCTCAGCATCAGCTGAAACACAGAGGTTGCAACTGTATTGGTGATTGACCAGGTATTACATGTGCAGCAACACCAGGGTTGTATTTACTGCACTTTGCATCAGCAGATGAGGATCATGTGATCAGGTTAGGGTACCACCACAAATTGCCGCTCACACCATAGCACTGAGGTGTTACACGGAGATCTACATAATACTAGCAGACTCACCAGCTCTATCCACAACTCTCTGTCCCTTCGCGTTCCCCCCTGGTGTATCCTGCTGCACCTGTCTCCTCATAGTTGTTGTAGACATAGCTGTAGAGGGTAGAAACATCATTCTCAACGAACTGCCTCACTAAATGACAGACATGGATATGTGTCACTCCTGGTCTGTATTTCACTTTGTAATCAACAACAGTTGATTCCATGTAGAAGGGGATCTCGATCTCTGTCATGGCTTTGTAATCTAAGCTGTTGACACTCCTAATGCCCGATTTACCTGAGGGACAGGTGCGCGACGGTTTCACAGCTGCAGCCAGGATGTCATGCATCCCCCGGGATGGTGTCCGCTGTATGGGTCTCATCCTGTCAGCACCTTTGATGAGAAATACATGTCCATATTTTAGTACAACAGATTGTAGCTATGAGATCAAATTACATTCTAATTAGCCATTTGTGGATAATCAAGGACGATGTGCAGCATGTGTAGCTCATTGACATAACATGTGGGCACCTGCTCACAAGCAGCATTTGCAAGCTTAAGCCATGCAGCACTGACATCAATAAGATGACACATCAACTGACGGACTTGTATGAGAAGGTTACTGATTTCACCCTTACCATTGTGACTGACTTTTTTCATGGGTGTAATGTTGTCTGTTGACAAGTCAGAAAGGAGTTCATGTGTGAGATGTGAAGTTGTCAGGGGCCTGATGTTGCCCATTTGTGCTTCCCTACCCATGAGGTCACACAGCTCATTTTTGTATGAGACAACACAGATTACTATGAGGTGCCGGGTTTTTAGGAACCCGGTGGTGCCAGGGGATCACACCCAAAGACCTCTGAGTTCTCCCTGTTCCGGACCACAGAAACACAGAGTCTTCTAGGTGAAGTCAGAGATCGAGTTTTATTGGCTGCAACCAAGTAACATGTGTCCTAGAAGTACAACAGCACAGGTCGTAAGTTCTCAGGAGACAGTTCGTTTTTACAGAACCAGCCTTCTCCTTTTATACAGAAATAACAGCTGCAGGCAAGAATTCTTTGGTTTACAATACGGTCATAGACATATTTTCACAATAGAGCAAAAGCACAGTCATGTCGGCCAACCCATATTTTAGATGTCCAGTTTGTGATAGATGGCCCAGCCCAGCCCGGAATTACAATCAGATATCGATGAAACCCCAATAAAACAGGGCAACTCCTCGTCAGAAAACTGGCCATAAACAAGGAACATGGACAGGTGTATGTGTGTATAAAACATGGTCTGTATGTGGTGAATGGTTTATGGCATATTGTGCTTTGATATCTTACTCGGCCACTGGGCGAGGAGCTGCCCAAACAGGCTTGGCTGGAGGCGGTGGAGTCAGTTCGGCCAGGTCAGGGGGAAGTCAGCTAAGGTGGACGTGTCCTTTCAGATCAAGCTCGACCTTAATCGATTGACTTATATGAGGGCAAGGCATAAGATGGATGCCGTTCACAAAATGGAGTCCGAGGGTTCAGAACGGAAACCACGATTTGAGGGTGTTGGCATCGCGCAATCACGACGCAAATGCACAGGGATAATGTCCTAATCATTACCGGTCTGCCGATACCAAACTCGTCATGGTACGACGATATTTTGTGACACGAGTGTTGGACCTCGGTACCAGTATTACAGCAGGGTCCAGAATTTCAGAAGCACAACTAATGTCCATCCTTTGAGTGTTCTCTGTTCCCATGCTCCATTTCCAACATCATGGTACAACTTACATGACAACAGATAGTGTCTTGTGCAGCAGACATCCAAACCTCGTATTTCATACACTCACCTATACATGTGAATATGGTAGAAGGGAGGCAAGCAGTAGACCACATTTGGTTTAGATCACACATTGCAGATGAGGTGAGAAGCTTTGAATCTTCCTACCTGCACTGGATTATCCTGTTGCTCTTCAGCCAAATCATTTTGCAGGTGTAACTGCATGAAGATTCACCTTAGCAGCCCCTACACCCATCTCACAGGTACACAACTGGCACCAGTGTGTGCCTCAGCCATACCAATTTCATATTGATTTGACCATGTTAATTTTGCTAGGGATTTAGCATATCATTGAATTGCAAGCCTATTGTGTTCTGGACGTTTCATATGACACATTGTTCTATTGTATGTCCATTGTGCACACACTTGGCATACATTTAGTGTCAGCATCCCATTTGCCACCAGGGTCTGATCGGTCATGTGTTCAAATGCCCTATGTGAGCATATTGTGATGCAGGATAACAGTGTTGTACATACAACGGTAGAGGTGAAAGGCACAAATAATAAGCATTCAGCAAGCTTGACTTACCGCGGCCCAGCACCAGAGCAGTATGTGGTCCCTGGACAGATGCCAAGTCCAACCTAGTAGCAGAAGTCAGTGGGCGTCTTGGGTTCTGGGAGGACCGCATTGTACCTACAATGATAAGTTTGTTTAGCAACTTTACATTCCTGCTGCCACATGTTATGCATAAAATTTCTGGCACAGGACGGGCACAAGCATTCATGGTCACCACCGTTGCAGAAGTGTGTCATACATTATGTAATGAGTGATCCCACATATAACTTAGATTGGGCCCACTACCTTGATGCTACCCATATCACAATGACATTCCTACGAATCCAGAGGTAAAGTCCACTATCGTGTTTTGTGGATGTCCGGAAATTATCCATCCAATGTACGCAGTACATGATCAGCTGTGTGGACTGTGCTGAATAAAGTATGTATGAAAGATTAGAAGTTGGACAGTGTATGCATTGTCAATACTACAGAGACTGGTATCTCACTGTTTGGTCTTCATTTCCGTATCGGTGCAAATGCTATTTCTTGATTAGGTCTACAAACACTATTACAATATGGTGTGTACACCCTTTTGACATGTTGTGGCCCTCGGTTACAGGATTGCTTTCCCCGTTCTGGGTCTGTTGGTGTAATAAATGTTGTGTACCACATTTACAAAGGTATGATGAGCCAAGACATTTTATAATTTGTCTTTCGCTGTTCACAAATATCATATGTTAAAGGTGAATGTCCATTGACAACGCCAATTGTGATGCAGCAAATGTAGCATAAATGGTTGTCTTACATAGCTGGGCACTATTTGTCCCTCTGTCATCTTCTGACGATGTATGCATTTTGACCATCTCCTGTCCACTTTTACTTACCAGTTAGTGTGGTTGACATGCCTTCCTCCGTACGTTGCCGATTCCTCATATGCGATGTGGTGACCTCTGCTACTGCAGTTGACTGAGCTCTGGCTGTATGTGTCAATGGGTGAGAAGAGAGAAAAGTAGACAAATGGGAAATGTGCTTGTGTAACGTTTCAGGGATTTGCCCATATCTTCTGTGTGATAACAGTATTACGCGGAACTGCCGCAGACGGGGCAGGTAGGTGCAGTGGTGTGTTGGGGATGTAATGGCGGCATAGTGGAAATTGGACAACAGGATATGTGTTGGACATATTTACATCAGAGGATGCTCTCACCATCTGCTTAGTGATTTAGGCTGGCACAGGGTGATGTACTTTTTGGAGATTTGGTGGCAGGTTTACAACCCCCTAGAAAATGAATTTACACTGTTGTTGCATCACTTCTGTGACACAACGGTGGTGTATAACAGACAACACATTTAGGATTATTCGCAACGTGACGCTACTATGTTGAATCGTCATGTTGTGAGGCCCTGCGCAACGTCAACTTGGAGGTAGGCACTGTGTGCACTCCTTTGGGATATGCCGCGTCCAAGTGAGTCAGTGTAATCTACATGATTTCACAGTATCACTTATCAGAGGCCGCTGCAAAGCAACCTTAAGCCTGCTTGAAGGAGTGGCGCAGCACGTTAGGTATGGGCAGTGCATGGACATTGTTGGAGTTGCAACGCTCTTGCGACACAACTTCAGCAAAGCCCCCCTAGACACCATCAGATTCAACACACATCTGTCTATCCCTGCACCACAGTGCACCACCATATGTACACGGCACATCCGTGTTTGCGCAAGGGTTGAGTTGCATGTCACATTGGTACTGGTGCTTCCCTGCTAATGTTTGTCTTTAGCTAATTTATTTTTTTAACTTAATTTTAAATTTCCATTTGTCATTGCACATTTTCAGTCAATATGTACAGTTGTTGAATTAGCTGGGTTGTGTATGTATGGCATCAGTACTGTGCACATGTTTTTAATAGGGTGGGGGGTATTGGCCTTTTCTGATGCAAAGGATTCTGGGACTTGTGGTGCTACGTAGTGGGTGACCCATGAGTCTCTGACTAACCATATATTTATATACACTTTGGACAATTTCCATGATCACTATGACAGTGTAACACAGACAATCTCTTCATGCACTTTTTCTTTCCGTTCCACTTACCTGGTACCACGTAGCGGACATCACTGACAGGCAGCCCATGGACCAAGTGGGGGTGTATAGTTGTGAGGATATCCTCCTCCAGCGTAGTGAGCTGCAGGCGGGGTGCAGGGCATGCAGCAGGGAGGATTCTGCTCAGTTCTATCCTGGAGTATTTCTCCTTGACCCTCTGCCTTTCGTCCTGCCACTTTTTTTTTATGTCCTGCACTGTGCGCCTGCCTCCCCAGGGCTGAGACAGCAGTGGCTATCTGCTGCCATAGTTCTTGCTTCTGTGCCCCACTGGTGCAGTATGGTGGTAGCCCATATAGGCGCTTGTGGTGCCTGACTATGTATTCCACAAGCATGGTGGTCTCCTCTGCTGTGAAGTTTCTTTTTCTTCTCATCTCCATGTTCTGTGGCACTGGAAGCGTTGTAGTAACAGTCTCTCTGTGGCCAAACCTGTTTCTTCACTGTGTGCTGCTTTTATGTGTTTTGTGGTACTGGTCAATTAGTGTTAATTGGCTTCAGCTGGAGCGTGGTGGGGGATGGTAGGCAGTGGCAGCATACACCATGGCAAAATGGAGCTGTTGGCTGGGATTGGCTGCTGTGTGTCAGCTGATCCATGTTGGGGGATGGGTGGACCTTGGCCAGGTGTTTACCCTTGGCTAACATGACTAACGGCCAGTAATCGTAAATTGTGGCCCGTAATCGTAAATTGCGGCCCGTAATCGTAAATTACGGCCCGTAATCGGATTGTACGATCAGTCGCCGTAAAGTCCGCCAAAGTGCCGTAAAATCCGGCCCGGTGGCGGAAATTACGGCCCGGCGGCGGACGTAAAGTTAGTAGTCGTAAATCTATTCTGTGAATCCCGAAAGTAGTAAGTGCATTCTGTGAATCCCGAAAGTAGTAAGTTCATTCTGTGAATCCCGAAAGTAGTAAGTGCATTCTGTGAATACCAAATAGTAGTGAGTGCATTCTGTGAATACCAAATAGTGGTAAGTTTAGGATTTAGTTTAAGTTCATTCTGTGAATCGGGCCCTCTGAGAGTATCTTCTTTCAAATTATGTCAAGGTTCTTAATGCAAAACCCACGGTTACTTTAGTTACACCATCATTTTTGCAGAGTACAGCACCTAAGCCACACAAACTTGCATCCACAGTAGTAAACGTGACCTTCCACACACAGTTGTAGTGCAAGTGCTGCGCAAACACCTTTTGTCCAAAATTGGGTTGGCCTTTTTTCCTTTTTAAGTAGCATTTGAAACTTTGATTTACTTTCGCAAAATATTTTAACGTTTTTTAATAGAAATTTTAGATTCATAAAAATGAATGCAGTTGATCCCTTATCATTGGGAAGGGGAACCTTGATAATGCTGTTGATTAAACAATAGTACATGATCCGGGTACCCAGCTTTATGTGTTTTGAAAATGCATACGTTTTTTCGGAAGGTTATCCCCCTGTTTTCTAAAATAGACAAAAGTTATTCAACAGCAGTATCATTCTTTCTTGTTAACAATCAAAATGTTACCAGGGAAGGTCAGTCAGTAATTAAAAATGCTTTATTTGGTTTCAGTACCATAAATATTTGTTATCATATTAAAATATGTATTACAGAATCATGAAACCATCAAGCATCCGTACAACAGGTTATAGATATATTGAGATATATCAAGCATCCGTACAACAGGTTATAGATATATTGAGATAAAATGTATTCAATAAAACCATATTACATATATAGGAGACAGTTTGACCATAGGAAATTTGAAGGCTTGTCCGTAATGGCTTGCAAACCCCCTCACAGAGTGCAACTATGTTTAACAGACCCCTGAATATAATTGGCTACATCCCAGCAAATACAAGGTGACGAGAGCATTTGAGGATATAGCAGTGCTGACCTACATTGTCTGATATTGGCAGAATTCAGAATAGGATTCAAGAAATGTATTCTACGTACATTATAGTCATCGCAAAAAAAACACAAAAGGGAAAGTAGACAGAGGTGAACCCAGAGTTAGGAGGACCCGGTGCTCTAACATGTTTGCGATGGAGTACTCTGACCACCAATAAAAAAGCTGCTTAGTCTGTATCTGAAACAGTTGTGTATACACTGTACAAGTTACTTAAGGTACCCATGTAAGAGAGTGAGCTCTGGGTCTGACGAAAGTGCTTGTAGCAGTGGCTCTGATTGGCTCGGTGAAGATTTTTCAGGGTGGGGTCTGTTGATGTTAAGGAAGACATGGAGGACATTTTTAGTCCAATTAAAGTTGAGGATCTTTAGAAGAGAATGGCAGCAGAGGTGACGGTCACGCAAGTGACCCCACGCTCGTATATTGAAGGTTTGGGTGAAGAGGGGTGAGAGCAGTTGGTCAATCACAGTGGTTTTGTTCCTCTGGTAAAATGGCTGTGTCTGTTGAAGCTAATGCTACAATATGAGGGGTTGATTGACCTAGATGAAGGCAGAAGGTTGCACTAAGGTACATTAGTGCTGAACACATGAGGTAGCTTCAGGGTAGGGGAGGCCAGAGAGGCGGCAAATGGCTGGTCTCTACCAAGCAAAGTGAGGGGCAACGAGGGAGAAACTCTATGGTTGCTCCAGGGTGGCAGCTGTCACTAAGGCTCAGTCTTAGTGGCAATTAAGTTAGAGCCTAATAGACCGAACATGTAGTGTGTGCTGTGCTTTTTGGAGGCAAAATCCCAAAAATCCGTTTTTATAAATGACTGAATTCAATTTAAATGAATGAATAAGGTTTTCTTGGATCTTATGTCCAATCAGCATGATATGATTCAGAAGAAAAGAGAAATGTGAAAAATACAAAGAAACAATGTCATACTTAAACTGAGAAATAATATATACAAATGTCAAACATTAGCACATGCTCGGACAAAATATTCAATTACTAAACTGTAAATACTAAAAGCGGGCTATTAATTTTAAATAATGGAGAAGATTCAAGAGGCTCTGCGGCAACCTACAGGCTCCCAAAGGAATTATATATATATATTTTCCTTTGATCATCGGAATCCGAGGCTTTGGCAAACAACATATAAATTACATTTTAGCCTATTAATGCTAAAGTTGCTGCAGGATAAAGTCTTTTAGAGGGCCGGATGTGGTGCTTAATCCATAGATGGTCTACATTGCGAGAGGAGGTCTTCACTGATTTAAATGTCTTGTGCTGATTAGTATTGGCCATGTCAAGAGGCAACTAGCTTAGGGACTCGACTCTGGGCCACTGAAAGATGTGCCACTTTTGAGAGGGTTTGCTTGCTGCATATGTGCATCATGCAGTTTGCACAGGACCTTTAAACTTGAGCAAGAGATGTTTAAAATCAGAAGATACTGTGACTTTTTTTGTCTTTCCTAGGTTTCAGGAAATAGGGCATGTGGGCACTGAACCAAGTAGGCTTTCAAAGTGTTTGGCCAGTTGGGGGGCAGTGTGAGCCCTCCCTGGCCAGCTTGTGGTTCCTTTGTTCCACAACTTTGCTGGGTGCAGGTGAGAGCAGCACTCCAATCGCCATCTAGTAGTCCTGGGCAGCCATGAGCAGGGGTTGCAAAGTTCAGCCTCATAATGTGGTGCCTTTATTTTTACATAATGTACAGAGGGAGAAATCGAATCATTATAGGCACTAGAATATCAAAACAGACTACTTGGGTGATACATGAGGATAGATAAAGGAGCCTACAGTGTTTAGCAAGAGAACGAGCAGGAAGTGTCATAATGATAAACACAAATGTAGTTGCAGCAGAGCTTTACACTGGCTGGAAGATTATGGCAGGAAGGGTGGAACTTTACAGTCTAAGATGGAAATGCAGGCAGCCATATTGTAAGATGAACCTTCCTTTATGTATTGATTTACAGTGGTGGTGCAATGTAAGCAAAAGGTATCTTCTGCGCATGATTACTATATGTAAGTACTGCAAATAAAGTAGTGTGTGGTATACGTTCAGCATAACTTACATAAACGTACCTTGTTATCTCCTTTAGTTCAGAAATTGACAACGACGTAGAATGCTAACAAATAATCCAGTGTCTTCCTTTACAGGTGGATGGAACATGCCGTTGGACAGTAGGTACGTGACCCTGACTGGCACCATTACCCGGGGCAAAAAGAAGGGCCAGATGGTGGACATCCATGTGACACTTACTGACAAGGAACTCCAGGAGTTGACCAGGTCCAAGGAGCCTCTGAAGGATGACGCACAAGATGGGAAGAAGAGGTGCGCTGTTGGCTTGGACAAGGGTCCCCAGATCCTCCTGTGGAGTATCGCCTGCCTCCCAGTCATCTTCGTGCTCTCCTTCGTCTTATCGTTCTACTATGGCACCATCACATGGTACAACATCTTCTTAGTTTACAATGAAGAGAGGACATTTTGGCACAAGATTACCATCTGCCCCTTCCTGATGATCTTTTACCCCTTCATTATTGTGTCTGTGTCTTTCTCCCTGGGCCTCTACACCGCCATCACACAAATCTCCTGGTCATTCAGCGAGTGGTGGCGCGCGGTGAGGGATATGGAGAAGGGGTTCTGCGGCTGGCTCTGCAGTAAGCTGGGCCTGGAAGACTGCTCCCCTTACAGCATTGTAGAGTTACTAGACTCGGATAACGTCTCAGGCAGCCTATCTGGGAAAGGCTCGGCTCAGGGAGTGGATACCTCTGCAGTCTGAGGATTTGAGTCAGTCTAACTCAGATTTAAGGTCAGATTAAGGTCACTGGTAATTTTCCTGGTTTTAGGCACTTTACAGCAGGCGCAAATTGAAAACAGTAGTCCTCTGCACAATATTTGGGCCTTTCACGACATTACTACTTACGTTCATATATTATTTTATGTACTATGACATATTAGCTACTGATCATTTTTAACAGTGTTGCGTTTTAGCAAGACTGCACTGCTGGTGTGTGAACCACCATAACCATGTGCAGGGAAGATACAAAACTGTTCCTTGCAATATGCGTGTGCCAAAAAACAGATTTGTGGATCCCTTCGGCTGCTTTGAAAACTACTTTAGGATTATGTGCAATGAGACATTTTTATGTTTATTTTTATCTTCGCTCTAAATATTTTTTTTGCCCTTTAGTGTTTGTGTCAGTCAAGGCATTTTTAAGTGCATTTGATAACAACAGTACTTTGGAAAATCTTGAGTAAATCAAATTGTTGCTTTGATGTTTTGGGTCAGTCTGAGTTCCTCTTTCAGGCCTAGCTTTAATTTTGGTTTCATGCGTAACCTGGGCTATTCTTCCTCTTTCAGTCCTAGTTTGGGTTCCTGTTTCAAGCTCAGCCCTAGTTCCCGCTCGATTGTCCCCCTCATGTATTTTGTTGAAAAAGAAAACATCTTTATTTCTTGGCCACGCCCTTTGTACCTTTGAATCTTCCAGAGGTTAATTATATTGGTGGTCAAGCATCGTTCACCCTTCGGTGAGACCGGCACACCTCCAATGGGGACCAGCACAGCAACCCTATGATGTAACTTAGTCTGGACTGTCTGGAGCACCAGGAGCAACTTCCAAATATTTTAGGATCCCTTCATGCATAGAAATGCCATTTGAAAATGGGCATAGTCATGTTTGCTAGGAACGTATGGTATGTATTTTCCAAATGTAAAGCTCCCTCGTTACTAAGCCATTTTAAGACACACTCAGTCCCATAGTGTCTCACTTCAGTCTGTAATGGTGCCTGGTGCTAATACTATTAATGCTGTTAATGGGACTGATTTTTAGAGCTTGTAGTTAAACAGAATATCTGAAACAGAAATATCATGGACCAAAATTTCATGCTAAGAATATCCAGGACACAAATATGGTGACTGTTAGTTTCTATAGGTATGCAAAGTTTTACTATAGATACTTCCTCATATATGTACCTTGACAATATATACATCTTCAAGGTATGTAGATATAGAGTTAAGAATAGTAAATCAATCCTTATCTATTTGCACTGCCCGTCTCAATATTTTAGCCCTTGAAATTTGTGACACGATATTATGTCCAGATGATATTTCTGTTTTCGATACTCTGTCAGTGATCCGTATAGCACACACTGCATTGCCTTTTGTCGCATAAACTATTTCTGACTTAATAGCATTCATTTTTATCAAACTGAGAATAGTTTGAAGGCTGAGCAGGCCTCTCCCTGCACGACTTTAAGCCTGGAGACGTACAATGATTTGACAGCAGATGTGCACCTGACTAAGTGACCGTGCCAATTTATGTTTCAACTTGTACATTTCTCACCACTATTTACAGGCGCTTCTCCTTTATCAGATTCTTTCACTGTCTATTTGTTTTTCAATATCTAAGGACCTTTCATCTTTGTCCTGTTTTTCACACATATTTTGTTCTCATTTTAGCAACTTTTTTACATTTTATGATTTAAACATGTAACCAATCATCAAGGACCGAAATAATTTCTGAAACTCTTGTACTCAGTCAGGTGCATCACCATGGATTATAATTAATCTATTAGCTGCCAAGTCTACGGATTCCGCCAAAGCTTGCTAATCTGTGGCCCTATCCAGGTAATTCTGCCTTCCAAGTCAGTGATCAGGTGTTTAGCACATTAAGAGATGTTTGTGCTGGCAAGTCTTGTAACGGTGGAAGTTAAGAATATTGTAGCTTGGTTTCCAGCACATTGTTTGTGTAGTGAATAAGTCAATAGCTCATCAGTTTGGCTTTGCTACTCAGCACACCTCGTGAATTTGTCACCACGATCAATGCATGGATTGTGTTATTTTCCATCTCTGACAAGCATCCTCTGTTGTTTAGCAGACAAAGTGCACCGTACTATGTTTGTAACGTTTGATTTCATAAAAAAGACCATGTTCTTTGTTGCAGGGAGGAAGACATGGGTGGGATGCCAGTCATTGCGTGATATTTGAATCTTACACCTGGTGGGCATCGGACTGCTTGTTTGCACTTGTAAATAGAGGAATGTCTGCACATCTGACTCGGTTGCACTGTTTTCTTCGAGGGTTGCAAATGTCGGGGTAAGCACGATGCCAGCCTGCATGACATTGGAAAAGCATGTTCGGCTGGTTTTGTATGGCACTGATTAAATATGTGTAAGAGAGTACAAGGCTGTGTGTTGTTATTCTTCAGAGTCTAAAAAAAGTGCACTTTGGTGTCTAGAGGAGTCAGAGGAATGGGGACACTTTTCATCATCTCCTTTATATTACCAAGGTGTTGCTGAGCCCAAATATTGCTTTCTTGTTTGTGTTAAATATATCTTCTAGTTCCCAAAAGCCATGATCTCTCATGCATGATCAAACAATATTAGCATCCAAATAAACCAAGGATGACATGAGGAGCTAGTCAATTCAATGTTATTTGCAGCAAGCCAGTTTATGACATTTAATTTACAAAGATTTAAATTTAGGGGGGCTTCATTCTAATGCTGTGTTTCAAGATCAAAGACATTTCAGCTCCCACAGTATTTTTACTTACCATTCAGCTTTTCTGCCTCTAGCACCATAAGGCCTCATAACACCCACAGGCGGGTTCTACTTTTGCTTTAGTATACCCACTGTACATTGTAACAAGGAAAGAATTTTGCATTGGACCTCTTAAGGTACCTTTGGAGTGTTGACTAGTAAAATATTCCCATGAAATTTTAATTGGGCATTGGGCACTTATTACACTGCAAATTTCTCCAACACTGTGTGCACCTCTTTATGAGGAGAAGTGTGGCTCAATGGTTAGAGTGGCAGACCCTGATGCAGAGGTCTAGCCCGGGACCAGGGTTCAATTCCCTGCCTCGGCGGGTCTTGGGCTCAAAATTCCACGGACCTGATAATTCTCGCCTCGGTGCCTATTTCAATCATGGAGTCCCACTCTGCAACTCTGGGCAATAGCTTGCTTAATCTCCACAACAGCCCCCACAACGATAAGGATGCCTGGCCTCCACCTCGGGGGTGCCCAGGAGTGGACCCCTCACAGGGAAAGCCAGGATGGGTTCCACAGCGGTATTCGTACAAGTGCCTTGAGACCCTTGCGGGTGAGTAGTGCGCTATACAAGTATCAATTTACATTTACATTTATCCGTTTTATCTGTCTTTACCTGTAAACAACTCAGGTGTTGTGTAGTTCCTACTAATCTGTAGTATTTGCGTGTTTGTTGGACAACATAAACTTTGGGCGAGGTGCCTAGACTGAAACCTGGCAGCCCACAGGAAATGTTGGCCCAGAGACCAGCTAGCTCCCAGTGCCACCATAAGCCCCCCTAATCCTACCAGGGAGTGAATGGTTTCTGGCAACCACTGAACATGACAACGCTGACCCCGAAACAGATGAGCATCTTTCTCCCAGTCACTTGTGCTTCCTTGTACTCCGAGAAATATACAGAATACACAGTGGGGCGTTTTCAATACATGTATCGAACCAATGTTATTCTTGTATAGAATACATGTGCTGCAATAATCAATAGAGAGAAGCAGACGAAACATGCACCACAAGAGTGAATAGTAAATATAGTTCTACCATGGTGCTAAAACAGTGTATATATGCAGGCATATAAACAAGGAAGTAATCAGGCGTACTCCTCCTACGATGCAAACTGTACTCTGAGTGTACCTAGAGTGTGTGTAAGTGTGCAGCCAAGAATCCAACCGAAGGACAATCCAACCCCATTACCTGCGGGAGAGAATGCAGAAGCCAGAAGAATCTTTTTTATTGAGTAAACAAAACTCAAATACAGTGCAGTATCATTAACTTCAAACAAGCACAGTGCATTAGTACGGTATCAATCAGCAGAATGCATTAGACCAGATCCCTTGCATCATTTCTTGTTGCTCCCTTCGCCTTTGGACATCACTCTCCCAAGTGGTCTCTTAGCAGTGGGGAAGTATCATTGAATGGTGTGCATATCATCCCTCTACTTTCGTTCCATGCTCCCCAGATTCTAGACTAATTTTGTGGACATCCTCTTCCCTCGTATACCACCCTTTCCGCCTGCATGCACCAATCCATATCTGTCTCCCAATCCCTGAATTTGAGCCTAGCAGCACCTTTTCAGGATCTCACTATGTTACGTTTTGCTACCATACACCAGGGTAGACCCACGTTCTCTCTGCTCTTGAAAGGTCTGTTGTGTCCCATATGTTCAGAAGGCACCATCGGGTTGAGACCTCCATTGTTTTCTGACAGGTTAATAACAGTGCCGATGTTACCTTCCCCCAATATGTTTGGAGAATTGGGCATTCCCACCATTGGTGCATGTATGTTCCTAAGTGGAGAAGTGTGGCTCAGGGGTTAGAGGCGGCAGACCCGGAAGATGAGATCGGTCCTGGACCAGTGTTCAATTCTCTGCCTCGGCGGGTCTTGGGCTCAAAAATTCCACGGACTCGATAATTCTCGTTCCGGTGCCTACTCGACTCACGGGTTCACACTCTGCGACTCTGGGCAATAGCTTGCTTAATCTCCACTACGGCCCCTTGCGGCGGGATGCCTGGCTTTCACCTTGTGGATACCCTGCTGGGGTTATCTCACAGGGGAATACCAGGACGGGTTCCCAAGGCAAGCGCCTTGATGCCTTCGGGTGATACGTGCGCTATATAAATCGCAATACATTTACATTTACGTCTGTCCACAGCCCCTGGGACATGCCTTGGGATTCAGGGTACCATTTTGACCAATGCTGAACTTGTATAGTATGCTCTGTGTAGGATTTTGAGGCAGAAGCCAGTCTTGGCCACAACCTGGATACCCCCTCATGGAGATGTCAGAACGCTGCGTGGTGAATTCTCAGCATGCAGGGACCATCGGTGTCAGCGAAAGTGCCTCCTCTGCTGATCTTTTTGGATGCTCATTATTTATATTAGAAAGCATCCTTGTGATGTACTCAAAGATTAGCAATGGTATGGATATGTAGGTAGATCTGTCGCCACGTGGATGAAGAAATGTGTACTTTGTGCGTAAATAGGCCTTGTACATGGTGTTCAAGGCATCGTGATAATGTTATCGAAACTAGATGTGTAAACAGCCATATTTACAAAGAAAATAATCCAACATCCTCACGCATGCGAATATGTGCAAAAGATCACAGCAGAAATATTATTGTGCAAAATTAGGACAATGTTAGAAAATTAACAACTTTGTTATTTGGACCTAACCCCGGCACATAACACAGGGGTATCCTAGTGCTTGATGACATGTGGTTGAGCAGGTGACAATGTCCAATAGAATCTGTCCGAATTCGCACAGCAAGGAACGTATGTTCAGGTTCTTCGTTTAATTCCAAACAGGATAACATGAGGATGATGATGGCAGAGGCTTGAGGGTTTATGCTCTTTTTTCCACCATTGTTCTTTTATCCATGCTGGTAGTGTTTTAGCTTGCTTTTAGGATGCACGTTTCATGGTGGTTCCCAACTGGCAATGCATGATCACAAAGGTTTATGATTATTGCCGTTAAGTGATTTATGAGCAAGCATAATAATCGGATTTGTTCTCTTTATGCCAATGGTTGCAAATATGTATTTTTAAGTATGGGTCTTCTAATCACAAATCATAGGCTATCTTTATATAGATTGGAGCCATAACGGCTGGACAAATACATGTCCTCTCTATTTTACAAACCACATCTAATGTACTAATCAGTTGTGTCAATATCTTACAGTTCATGACACCACATAAAAACATAGGCCCCTTCTCTGCAGATAACGTTTTCAAAAGAGTAGTTTACTCACACTATGAAAATTCCTGTAGTCCGTCCAAATTACAAGTAGAGTGAGTTTCACCCAAATGTATTCATTATAAATGTCCCATTGAGATCTTCTTTAAAGTTCACTTGTTTGAACCAAAACTTGTTTTGTCCTTGGGAATATTGAGTCCTTTTTCAAGGTTAAGAAGCTTACTTTGCCTCACCAAACCCAATCAGAGGGCACGTCTCACTTCCTATTGAGTCAAAACAAAGCCCTCAGTCTATCCCACATCCTGGATTTTGTTCCTAATTTCCAATATAAAAGCATCCAGTCTGATAACCACGCTAACACTAGAATACGATGGGTTACTTCACCAATATCAATCAAATTAATGTGTGCTTCGTCAAGGTTTTTTCTGACTGCATAGCTTTGATATGCATATGTATTTCTAGAGTGCATGAATTAGATGGTATCAGCCCCTAATTCTGAGGCCACTCAGCGCATTATGGGGCACTTCTATGCCTTTCTCACACATACTGTTTAGGGTATGCAATGAGAGTTCTTTTGGTATGTGGTTTGTGGAATAGGCCACATCTGGCCCTACTAAGGCATATGCTACAGTGGAATTTGATGCATTGCAAATCCCTTTTTTCCACAACCGTATGAAGCGAAAAATCCTGGAAAAGACCAAAGGCACAGTTGTTAAGTGCACTTCAGATATTTTATCCTATATATATATATATATATATATATATTGATCAACAAAAGTCCGCCAGTCTCCCAGCCACACACGGCGGCGGGCTCGAGTGAGGAGGCGACCCTCGTATTATTTCCACAAAACAACTTCACCTTCAAAGAAGTTGACTCGAGCCCAGATCCTTTTTGCGTGAAGCTTTATTTCAACACAGAATGTCAAACAACACCCGACGCGTTTCGGTGCAGCCGCACCTTGGTCACAGGTAACAGTGTTTTCTCCCATCACAATTTTAAAGTAAAGTTACATCAAACAACATAAACGTAGGACTACTCGTCCTCACACCAGTGTTTGTTATACCACAGTTTGGCGGCCATATTTGAATGTGTTTTTGATCACAAGCGTAATATACACCGTATATATACAAAAATTATAAGGACAACTTAAATCCTGAGGACCATAGCCAAAGTACTGAAACTATGATGACAATTTGAAAACTTATTGCGTTTAAATGTCAAAAAAGCATACAATTCTGATAAGCCAAGTATCTGATTGTCTGTTTTGCCCCAGTGGGCAAGTATACCTGGCTCAGATATCTTTCACATTAGAATTCGGCCCCAGTGGGCATTGGTTCGCTAAGCTGAGTATAGCCCCAGTGGGCATAAAAGCTTCCAAATAGTTCCATCAAAGTGTCCTTAAACTCAAAAAAGTGCTTTTCTTGGGTAGACTAGATGCATTATCTTGTGCTTCCATCCTATTAAATCGGCAGCAACCAGTGGTTTCACATCCTCACTGTGCGGCGACATGTGTGTCTCCTACAAACATAAAAAAGTATAATCACTTTAAAGTATACACAAATATTTAAAAACAACTTCGAAGACAGCTTCAAGTTAGTGATTTTTAAGGGATTCATTTGTTAGAGTATCTCAGTATGGTGAATGCATTAAATGGGCTCCTAAGTTAAATGGACAGATAGCTCCTCATCCTTATTCAACCCCAGAGGGTAAGCAGTGTCATATTTGATTATGAACCCCGACTCAAGTTGTCGTAATTGTCTGAGTCTATCACCACCTCGCTCCGATAGTGAGACCCTGTCCAGGACACAAAACTTGAATAAACTTAGATTTTTACCATGAAAATCTTTGAAGTGTTTTGCAATGGGATAATTTTTATCCTCATTAGTTATGGCCCTCGTGTTCTAGTACACGTTTTTTGCATGGATGTTTTGTGCTTCCAATGTACGTCAAGGGGCATGGACATTGCAATGCAAACACACAGTGGTCAGATTTACAAGTCAGGTGATTTTGAATCCTGAAAGGTATGTTATTTTTAGATAGGGTTATTTCTTTCCTATTGACACTGTTTTTACAGGCTTTGCACGAGAGACAGGTAAAGAAGCCTTTGACTCCCTTGGTATCTTCTTTATCCTTTACCATGTTGCTACAAAGCACATCTTTCAGGGCCGGACATTTTCTGAAGGTAATCATTGGTTGATTCCCTACAGCACTTTTTAATGTCCCATCCAACTGAAGTAGGTGCCAAAATTTCTTAAGACTTTTTCTGACCTGCCATGTTTGGTCCGAATATGTGGTAATGTATCTAAGTGGTCCTTCTTCACTGTCACCTGATGGTTTAAGGATGAGAAGATCTTTCCTGTTTACGTTTCTGACCTTATTGCAGGCTTGTTCGACCACTCTGGCCGAGTAGCCCCTTTCCCTGAATCTCTCTTTCATTACACTCATTTCTCTGTTAAAGTCTGCATTGGTTGCACAGTTCCTTTTTGCACGCAGCAATTCGCCAAAAGGTATACTACAGATCAAGTTTTTCGGATGACAGCTCGACGCATGTAGTATACTGTTGCCTGCTGTAGGCTTGCGATACAGTTTACTAATGAGTCGTCCTTTATCCACTGACACCAAAACATCCAGAAATTCAATAGACTGTTTGTCTATAGTGCTGGTAAATTGTAAATTGCATTCATTTTGGTTCAGTTCCCTGACAAATTGCAAAGCTGCTTCTTTACTGCCTCTCCACAGACAAAACACGTCGTCTATGTACCTGGCCCAGAGGACTACGTTCTGGGTAAAGGCCAAGATGTTACTGGCCACCTGCTCCTCCCACCAGCCCAGGTACAATCCCGCGTAACTGGGGGCGCCCCCAGTTACGCAGGATTGTACCTGGGCTGGTGGGCCTGCAGCAGGCAACAGTATACTACATGCGTCGAGCTGTCATCCGAAAAACTTGATCTGTAGTATACCTTTTGGCGAATTACCACATATTCGGACCAAACATGGCAGGTCAGAAAAAGTCTTAAGAAATTTTGGCACCTACTTCAGTTGGATGGGACATTAAAAAGTGCTGTAGGGAATCAACCAATGATTACCTTCAGAAAATGTCCGGCCCTGAAAGATGTGCTTTGTAGCAACATGGTAAAGGATAAAGAAGATACCAAGGGAGTCAAAGGCTTCTTTACCTGTCGCTCGTGCATTTGCCTCGCTGCGCTCCGCTCCTTCCCTGAAAGTTTGGGGGGGGATTCGTCAAGCGGGGGCCGAGATAAAAGGGGGGCCCCAAAACGTGTTTTCCCCATGTTAATTTTTTGAAAATGTTAGTTTCTATTTTTGAATATGTGTTTCAAGGGTTACATTACACTGAAAGGAGGTCTGTCACTCTGTCACAAGGATGGTGTCATCAGTGATGTCATGAGTGATGTCACTGACCATGTCATGAGTGATGCAATATGTGACGTCATCAGCAGTGCATTGCAGGCGCGCAAGTTATAGTGAGTCCAACTAACTATAACGTGGGAATTTCAATGGTTTTATGTCAGTAAAATTTCCAGCTAACTATAACTGGTGTCAAACCTATGGTTTTTTCAGTGAATTTAATAGGTTTTTTAAATGCTAATTCCTAACTATAACTGGTGTGAAACCTATGGTTTTTTCAGTGAATATATATATATATATATGGAACAAGGAAGCTTGACTTCCGAAACGCGTTGATGTAACTCGTCATATATAATAAACTGAGTGTCTTTTAAAACCCTACCTTGGAGTGCCGGATGATGGTCTACTGTGTCTCTGGATGATCATATATATATATATATATATATATATCGAACCAACAGCTCTGGTAACGGAATTTCGTCGAGCCTGCTCGTGGGCGATCCGAGGTGGGGATACCGGTCGCCCATAAATCCAAAAAACGCCACCTTGTTCCTGCAAACAAAACGTACTCGGACTCCTTATTTTGCTTGTGTGCATAAATTTATTCGGCAGGAAACAATGCGTTTCACTTTGCGGCTTGATCACGTTTCGGCCGTTTCGATGTGTAGACCCATTTTATCCCAAATCAGTCATAGAGATGGGACTACCACCCATACGTGCAGTAACAGTGTCTTCAAAATGGCCACCATTTTGTTATAGTTCATCTATTATTCATGTTAGAACTAGAAACCTGGGCGCCATGACTTCACTACAGCTACCACAATGCACTGCAGGATAGGGGAGTGGTGTGCTGTCTCATACTGACGTAGGCTGATCATGTGATACCTTGTGAGGTCCTTAAGCCTCTCAGTCCAAAATGGAGGTGCTTGGCTTTGTTTAGCTAATTCTCCCTGAGTTTTCGAATTCAGAATACCTTGCTGCGATTCCTGTGAGACACGTTGTCTCTTCTGTACCGGCTTCCGAGCGCTGTGTGCGCTGTTCCCAGACCTTGGATTATTTTCGTTTATTTCATGTAGTTTATTCATGACCTTTCCTGTTCTTGGTTACTCGAGGCATTTATTGAAGTATCCGTGACACAGTCCGTGCCCTGCCTGCCTGTCTAAACGCGAGGACGTGTTTATTCACTGTGCAACCTTTGAACTTCAGCCTGACTGCCTAAACGCGAGGACGCGTTTATTTCATTTAATGCCCTTTGAACTTGCAGCCTCGAGACTCGCGGAGACGCGCTGCCTTTGTTACTGTCTCATTTAAGCTTTTTTCTTTATTTCCTGCTTTAAGCTCTTCAAACGCGAGGACGCGTTTATTTTTTGTTTCCTTCCTAAAAGGCACCAGCTGGTTACCAATTCCGCCCCACCTATCATTGCGTTATTACACTCAAAAACTCATTTCTTTATTGTTTCAAACCTCCTTGAAGCTGCCACGAGAGGACGTGACCTCTGATTGTGGTACGAACAGTACTTGATGGAAATATTGATCTCTGCACCCGTTTGCTGCTCGACAACGGAGAAACAGCGGCCCTCATCCTCCTCGACCTCTCCGCGGCCTTCGACACTGTCTGCCATCGTACCCTAGTACAACGCCTCAGCAACGTCGGAGTCCAGGAGAAGGCACTGGAGTGAATCATCTCCTTCCTCGCCGGAAGGACACAGAGAGTCCGCCTCCCTCCGTTCAGATCAGAAGCCACCGAAGTCATCTGCGGCGTCCCTCAAGGCTCCTCGCTCAGTCCAACCCTCTTCAACATCTACATGAGCCCCCTCGCAGACATCGCACGCCAGCACAACCTCAACATCATCTCCTACGCCGACGACACCCAGCTGATCCTCTCCCTTACCAACGACCCCGCCACCGCCAGAGCCAACCTTCACGAAGGGGTAGCCGAATGGATGAAGAACAGCCGCCTGAAACTGAACTCCGATAAGACAGAAGTCCTCATCCTGGGATCATCGCCCTCGGCCTGGGACGACTCCTGGTGGCCCCCTGCCCTAGGCAGCGCACCCAAACCAACAGACCACGCACGCAACCTGGGCTTCATCCTGGACTCCTCCCTCTCCATGACCAGACAAGTCAACGCCGTCTCCTCGTCGTGCTTCAACATCCTGCGCATGCTACGTAAGATCTTCCGGTGGATCCCCACCGAGACCAGGAAGACGGTCACCCAGGCCCTCGTCACCAGCCATCTGGACTACGGCAACACCCTCTACGCCGGAACCATCGCCAAACTCCAGAAGAGACTCCAGCGGATCCAGAACGCCTCTGCACGACTCATCCTAGACATCCCCCGTCGCAGCCACATCTCGGGACACCTGAGAGATCTGCACTGGCTCCCGGTCAGCAAGAGAATCACCTTCCGTCTCCTCACCCACGCACACAAAGCCCTACACAGCCAAGGCCCAGGATACCTCAACAGGCGCCTCAACTTCTACGCTCCCAAACGCCAACTTCGATCGACCAGCCTCGCCCTCGCCGCCGTCCCCCGCATCCGTAGAGCCACCACAGGGGGACGGTCCTTCTCCTACCTCGCCGCCAAGACATGGAACTCCCTCCCCACCCACCTCCGCCTGACCCAGGACCACCTCGCCTTCAGGAAGCAACTCAAGACCTGGTTGTTCGAGCAGTAGCAGATCCCCCCCCCTACCCCCCCAGCGCCTTGAGACCCTCTGGATAAGTAGTGCGCTATATAAATGCGATGATTGATTGATTGATTGATTGAAAAGGACTTTTCAATATTCAAGTGCAGATGAACTTTATTGGGGTATAAGATTGTGAACTTAACAAGATTTCTCCGCCCCTGTTTTCCTTTTGTTTTCTGAGACCAATCATTGCCCTGTATTTAAATCCTCTTCAGCTAACGCTACAGGTGAGTGTGAGACAGCACATCCATAATAGTTTACTTTTTAGTGATAGCATATATATAGAAAAACTTTATTGACATTTTGTTTATGTTCCATGTCACCCTACAGTTATCCAGATGATCATCTGGTCATCTCCACAGCTGGCTGAAAGGTCATTCTTGGTCTCTTCATTTTCCGGGGTACTCACCTTCTTTGTTGGGTTTATGTTAAGATACCGGGAAGGTGGTGCTTTGGGAAAGGTTTAGACATTGGCTTCGCTCCCGGGGAATTGGACTTCTGCCTGAATCTACCTGAAAGCCAGACAATTAAAATTATGCAGGGTAATCACCACAATAGACACAAGTCAAAATATAATTCCCTTTGGGCGAATTACCATAGAAACACAGATGCTTACAAACATACACATATGGACTCACCAATATCAAATCAAAACATGGAAGCAATATGAAATATATCTAAAAAAAGCAGTGAAAACACTATAATAAAAGTAAATCTGCACAGTTTATTAGCATACACTATACTTTGTTAAAAATGGGAAACATATACAAGACGGAACACTATAAAAGATATAAATCCAACATTCCTATAAAAAAGGAGGTACAAGTGAAGGACTAAATTCCAACAAAAACTCAGAATTTTCCTTAGTTTGTCTTTCTCGTATTACTCCTTTCCTTGTGCATCGATGCGTTTCAGCGGTCGTTTAATATTTAACCACCTTCATCAGGACAATTACAATAAGTGTTTCCCAATGGTTCTGAAATTCAAACAAAACCAGTCTTAGTTATATTTAGTTCTATCTTTTTTAGAAATACATAATGTATACAATTCTCTACAATCCTGTGCAAATACAATACAATATCATTTACATTGCTTCCAGTACATTATATTATAGCATCACAGTAAGTACTCTCTCATATATATATATATAACAGTCAAAGCATAGACAGTGTATTCATTGATTTTGGTCACATAAATCTATTCCTCATCACTACAATGTCTCATATGATCTCTGCATGTTGGTCATCTCTTTTTAAGTACCATACATAGTGCTCCAGTCACTGAACCTCCAACATTGACACCATAGCTTTACACTTATTTTAAACAGTGTAACCCACTTACAACTTTTAGTTAGGTTTATTTTGGACAAGAGAGGCAGCTTCAAAGAGAGCTTGATACATCACCTACCTCAATTGTTCTATATCACTCAGTAAAAGATCAGGGGTACTCTGCCTCCTTCTCAGTCTCAATAGATATTCGTCCAGCAAAATATCTCTTTAAAATTAAAATCGTGTTCTCCTATATAAGGTAAATAGACAACTTATTTTAGTATCAACAATCCCCGTTATATATGGGGGGTGATTGTTCTTATCACAATGCAATATTCTCTAAAGGTATTTGGGTTCTAAAAATAACCGTGCCCGATTGATAGAGGCCCCACTAAATCCCTATGCTCAGCTCATGGCATGGTGAGCGGTTAACTTGGCAATCCACACATCGGCCGGAGAGCAACAGATATCAGTATATCTCTCTTGCACCCGCGACTCCTAAAACTAACAAACGCTGGCAAGGAGTTGAAATTTCCAATCGCCACAAGAATGCTCACCTCCTAATATGTCTTGATAGTAATAAGAGGGCTGCAACACCTGTAATCTGCGTCGTTAGAAGCTTCATAACTGGCAAAATGTGCTTACATAAATCTGTGGACATATAGAAAACGCCATTATGAACTGCTAAAGATGCATTGTCCAAGCAGCTCTTCCTATTCCCTATTATACTTACATCAATAAAAAGTTATAGAGCCACGCACGCGGTATCAGTGTGGTCGTTCACACACACTCTCTCAAATCTTGTATTTAAATATCCACTGAAAAAAGAGCAGATAGATGAAGAAATCCGTATCTTACTCCCTCACTTTTACTTAAAAAAATGTTGCTAATAAAAAGCACTTACTTGGATGCTTTGACAACTGGCTAAGTATAAGCAATCCAGTCAGAACACTCATTCATATGGGCCTTCCTTCGTTAAAACCCCCGCACTGTCAAAAAGGAGGAGGCCCATAAACATTCATTCTAGCACTATTTTTTACAGATTCCAAAGTCTCTATAACGATTACGAGATGGTGTGGCTTACTTGCTGATTGGCAACACCAGGATCAGGGAACCAAAGGTGACACGTGATTTTTCCAGCGTGCACTCCCTGGAAGAAATGTAGGCAAACAAGACACGCTATCAGTGACTAATTCAAAATTAATAGCGTTTGCTAAAGCACAGCCCCGCCAGTTCCTTACCTATCGGTGCTCAGGTAAAACCGTCCCGCGTGCTGGCAGACGAAGCTGGAAACGGCAAACAACACCGCCGTTTCAAACGCCGGTTTAAATACCCGGTCTCTCCGAAGTGCTTCTCAGTAGTTCCTGTCACATGACCTAATCAGTAACAAGGTTAAAAATACTCACTGCCTACCAAATGTCAACAAATCATCGTAAACCGCAAATCGATGCTATGACTGCTTGTCATTAGTTGCTTGTCATTTGTGCATCGCGCTATATTCAAGAACGATTTTCAATCAACACAGAATTTTTTTTTTTTTGTAAAAACCTTTATTGAAAAAGACATGAAAATACAAAAGCAATTATATGGCATCTGTGGGTCTGCCAGCCTGAGCACAATACAATACCGGATAAAAAGATACACAGCCCTTCAGCCGACAACCCATAGGGCCCGGCGGCAAACATAAACCCATGTCCAGCTATATGTACCTATAAAGGAAAAGAGAAGGTTTCGATTTTATCTTCTTTTTTTTTTTTTGTAAACACCCCCCCCCCCAACCAACAAACATAAGAAAACTACTGCAAGGGCTCAAAATAAAGGAACAAATGCATTATCAACAAACTGGATGTCCGGAATGGAACGAATGAGGGAACAGGCAGAAGGCAATCATACGCACATAGAACCCGGAGAAGAGGAAAAGTCATGCTAAGGGGACTGGAGACGCTCCGGTGGTGGCTCAAAGGGAGGGGTGCAGATCTCTCCACGGTACTGATTCAACTGACCCCATATTCTACCCCACTTCTTGGGCCTGCCCCTAGCGACATATACTGTTTTTTCTCGGAACATGCACCAATCCATATTCTTAGACCAGGCAGACAGTCTCGGAGGCGTTGCCGACCCCCACAATTGCGCAATATCACGTTTCACAATCATATTGCCCAAGGTGGTCCATTGCATTTGGGCAACATTATAATCATTGGGCTCCCATACATTAAGTAAACATCAAACATCTCCGAGCCTCAGGCAGAAGAGAAACACCCGTCACTTCAGACATGACACCATGCACACGGGTCCAGAAGGAGGCAACCGCCGGACATTCCCATATAATATGGAGGTATGTACCCACCATACCGCAGCCACGCTTGCACACGCCATCCGAAACTAACCCCATCTGCAACAATCGAGGACCCGTCATATACACTCGGTGTAGGATTTTTAATTGCACCAGTCTCAGACGGGCCTGGATCGCCACCTCCTTTGGAGAGGATATCGCCGCCTGCCAGTCCTCATCGTCAAGCTCCACTCTATCGCCGGTCCAAGCCGTGCGGAGCTGCACAAGAAGGTCCACCCGATGGTTAATTAACTTCTTATATATTAACGAGATCGTACTATCCGGGATATGCCCGTCTAATACCCTATCCTCAAGGGGCGAGGAGTCCGGGACGGGTGTCCCAGGCAACATCACAGAGGAAAGGGCATGCCGAACTTGCAGGTAACGAAAGTGTTCGCGGGGGCCGAGTTGAAATTCCTGCTGCAGCTCCTCAAAAGACTTGATCTCGTCCTTCCTCAATAGGTCACCAACCACACTGATTCCAATAAGGTCCCACTTATCGAACCCCTTAGTTTGCCATAATTTACCCAACTTTTCCGAAGCATAGAGTGGAGTCGCCCGAGTGATGGTGTCCGACCAACCAGTGGCAGCGGTGGCGTTGTGCCAAACCCTCACTGCAACCTTCGTAGGTCCGGTGAGGGCCACATCAGGCCGCTTCGAGTAAAGCGCCCTATTGTAGTCTCCACCCGGAAGCAGCCATTTATCCATGGCAAAGGCCGGATTAGATGCTGGACCGTACATAGCGTGGTTGACCGGGCTCAGTTGTGAGGCCCAGTAATACCGACGAATATCTGGTAGCGCAATCCCGCCATTGTACCATGGAAGCGTAAGCTTAGCCAGGGCAATCCGGGGACGGCCAGCCCAGACCAGTTTCCTTTGCAAGCTCTCCACCTCACGGAAATAGCTGGAGGGCATGAGGTCTAACGTGTTCTGGAGAGCATACAGAAACCTGGGAAGGGACATCATTTTGAATAAGGCTGCTCTACCCACCTGGGACAGAGGCAGCCTATTCCAAGCCTTCACATCTGCTCAGAGCCGAGCGAGCGGGGGAAGCAAATTAAGCCGGTACCTCGTCGTCGGGTCTCGTGAGATATGGATGCCAAGGTACTTAAATCCCGTGGACGAGATCTGTATCGGACAAGTACGTGGCAAAGACGGGACATCCTCCGCAAGTGAGTATACACAGGACTTAGTCCAATTAATGACTAGTCCCGAGTTTCTGCCAAAGGAGCTAAGGACATCAAATAGTACCCCCAAGGATTTCCGCGGAGAAGTTAAATAATGAAGAATATCATCCGCATAAAGCGAGATGCGATCCTCAAAACCGGGGGCCCACCTGATGCCTTTGAGAGAAGGCTCCCATCTCAACCAAGCTGCCAAAGGCTCCAGCGCCAGAGCAAAAAGCAATGGGGAAAGGGGACATCCCTGTCGTGTAACCCGACCCAGAGCAAAGGGAGGGGGCACTCTACCATTAACAACCACCTGGGCAAGGGGCTCCTCGTACAGCAAATGGACCCAACCAATGAACACCGGCCCAAAGCCGAACTTAGCCAAAGCCGCCCATAAGTACGGCCATTCCACAGTATCAAATGCCATAGTGGCATCTAACGAGGCTAAAATGGCCAGCTCACGCAACGTGTCCGCTCTCGCCAGCACGCCATGAAGGCGACGTAAATTGAGTGCGGTGTTACGAGCAGGAATAAAACCGGATTGGGCCGGATGCACCAAATCACTTATAACGGTTATCAATCTGTTGGCCAACACCTTTGCCAAGACCTTGGGTTCGACATTTAGGAGAGAAATAGGCCTATACGAGGTACAAAACTCACGTGGCTTGCCCGCCTTAGGAAGCACCACAATGGAGGCGAGTCGTTGGTCTCGGGGAAGTCGGCCCTTCCCTTTCGATTCCAAAAACATCGCACGAAGATACAACGCCATTTTGTCTGGGCACAATTTGTACAGCTCGATAGGCAGACCGTTTGGTCCCGTAGCTTTGCCCGAGCGAATGGAGCGAATAGCGAGCGCTACCTCATCTGTGGAAAAATCTGCCTCCATCCGCTCCCTATCAGATTAAGACAAACAGGGCAAGGCGATATCTCGAAGCAAAAGATGGGAATCCTCCTCAGGCCGATCCGAGACCGGAGCATACACCTTACGAAAGTGCGAGGCAAACTCTTCTACTATCTCCAGCGGCTCCGTCACACGTACCCCATCCTCACGCTCGATCACAGGCACCACACGACTCACTCTCCCGCTTGTCCAACCACGCTATCAACTTCCCAGCTTTATCACCCACATCATACAAACGGCCCATTTGCTCTCGACTCATGGCTTTCGCAGCATTCGTGACCAGGGCCTTATAAGCAGACTGTTTTAACTGCAAAATATGTAACTTCTCCTGCGTGACACCAGTTTCAAGTTCTCTCTCTAGGGTGGTCACCTCAGCCTCCAGCCGTTCAGCCTCCTCATTGTGCCGCCTCTTCGCACCAGCAATAAGCGAGAGTGCCTTGCCCCGTATCACAGGTTTAAAAGCTTCCCAGATGGACACTGAAGACGAAACTGAGCCCACATTCTCGGCAAAATAAAAGTCCACAGCTTTAACCAATCCCGCTTTAGTCTCTGGAGTCCGGAGATGCCAGGGGTTGATTGGGGCGATTCGGCCTCCAGCATTCAAATGAAGGTCAATAAGAACCCACAGCGGGGAGTGATCCGAAATGCCTCTGGGCAAATGTCGGATCTCTCGCACCGTTGTGGCCTGGGCAGCAGGCACACGTAGATAATCAAGCCTAGCCAGACTCCCATGCGCCTCAGAGTGAAAGGTATATTGGGCCTGACCTGGATGCAGCATCCGCCAACAGTCTACCATACCAAAGGTATACAGCAACCCACCAAGACCCGATTGAGATGGTGTGAGCGTCCTGGGAGGGTGTCGATCCAGCAAACCATCCACGACCGAGTTAAAGTCACCTCCCATCACTAGAAGCCCTTCGGGGAGCCCAAGCAACAATTTACCCAAGTCAACAAACGTGGTATCCTGCAGGCCAGGGGGAACATAAACCGAAAGGACAATAACAGTTCTTCCCTCCCACCTCCCAACAATTGCAGAGTATCGACCCCTGTCATCCAAAATCGTGTCATCTATCTCGATGGGAAGGGAATTACGGAGCATAATACCAGCTCCTCTGGAGCCTGATGTAAACCCCGAGTGCGCCACCAACCTGTAGCCCCTCCGATTCATGGCATGAAACGTATTTCCAACCAGATGTGTTTCCTGCAGGAGTATGATGTCGGGAGAGTGACGTTTTACATATTGAAGTACAATGCCCCGCTTTATCTTGTCCCCCAAGCCATTAACATTCCAGCTCAAGACCCGTAGCCCTCTACCCCCCATCACGGAAGCTAGAAATCAGGTACACCCAACCCCACAAAGGAAGCACAGAAATAGCAACAATAAGGAGCCTCGAATGCAGTATAAACAGATTAAAGAAAACCCAACCCTCATCGCCCCCAAACCCCACAACAACAACCCCCCACCCTGCACCCCTGCGAGGAACCAAAAAACCACCCCATTCAGCAGTGTGCCTGTCGCCCTACCCCAATAACTAGAACTACAGATGAAAAGGAAAAAACACCCCCGGAGGAGGAGAAGTCCCGAACCCCCCCGCCGCCCCAGGGTCCAAGTATAAAAGTCATCGACCCCAAAAAAGGAAGAAAAAAAACATCGAATCACAGTACAATGGAGCATATGCCGGTGCCTCTACTCCTCCTGGTCCCGTTGGCCTCCCTCAGCACCACCAGTGTTGTCATCATTGTCTCGAGGCGTGGATAAAGTGTCCAACCAGTCACTAGCTACCTCAGGCAGATCGAAAAAGAGCACCCGCTCATTGTGTTCAATACGCAGACGAGCGGGAAACAGCATGGCATACTTCATACCCAAATCCCGTAGTCTACGTTTCACCCCGGAGAACGCAAGTCTCTGCTTCTGCACCAGGGGAGTAAAGTCAGGGTAAAAGTTGACAGAGGTGTTCTCAAACCTGGTGGGGCCATTAGTCCTCGATGCCTGCAAGATGGCGTCTCTATCTCTATAGTTGAAGAGCCGCGCGATGATGGGCTGCGGTGCCGTCCCCTGGGTTCGTCTGCCGCCCGGAATCCTATGGGCGCGTTCCACAGCAAAAAGCTTGCTCAGGCCATTAGGGGCTAGATGGTTGACGATCAAATCTTCAACAAGAAGGTCTGTCGATTGATCCGCCGATGCCTCCGGAACTCCGATAATGCAAATGTTGTTTCGCCTAGCACGACCTTCAAAATCCTCGAGGCGGCGGGCAAACCGTTCGCTAGTGGATCGAAGGGTGCGGACTTCAGTCTGGAGCTCAGAGACATCCGAAGTTAGACTGGCAGCCTTAATGTCCAACGACTTCACCCTCTCGTTGGTTTTCCCCAGATCCGCCCTGATCAGGCCCACATCCACCGCCACTGTGTTGATCTTGGCCGCAAAGGTCTCATATTGTTGGCCAATCGACGACTGTATGCTGGCGATCGCTCCCATTATGTCTCGAAGAGTCGGTTCTTCTGACTCCTGGGTACCACTACCCATGCCCTCCGAAGTTTTCCCAGTCCAACTCGGCGAGCCTTTGTTCGGAGCAAATCTTTCCATAATGGAGGCTTGGGTCCCGCCACCACGAGTTGTAGTCTTGAGAGACCGTTTGTCACCCTCCGACTTAGCCGCCATGGTGGGTAATCCGCCCCGCCGGGGTTTCTGAGTTCTGGTGGAAATGGCTCCCACGAAGGAAAACTCCACAAGGTGTTAAAACACAGGGCACAGCAGGGATTAAGCAGGGAGCTGCAGCAGCCAGCTGGTTCGAGGACAGCGATCTCCAATCTTTGCGGCCAGAGAAAAGCGAAACTGAAAGTAGTGCCCGGGCATCCGTCCCACACCACAGGCTGTTGTTGTTCAACTACTTTCGGGGTGCTCCCAATGCCCAAGGTCCGGGATCAGCCACAATGTAGGCCTCAGGGCTCCAGAAGGAGCAAGTCAGGCATCCGGTGTCCAAATCGAATTCTGAAAAGGGTCTTCCAGATCAGGAGAGTCACGGCAAGAAGAACCCATCGTCCAAACCAGGATTAGTGCCAGGATAGTCGGTGGAGGCAGCAAGAGTCTCGGGAGTTCACAGCTCACGCGACCATTTTGGATGCGCGCTAAGCCCCTCCTCCACAGAATGTATTTTTAAGTAAGATTGCCTAACTCTTCTGGGAATGTCGTGCTATGTTCAAAAGCGGTTTTTATTCGACACAGATGGAATTTACAAGTAGCTTTGACAAACACTCGGACAATTCAAATTATGCAGGGTAATCACCACTATACATAAAGTGGGACATTGCAGCTAATGAAAATTAAATACAATAATTATCATATCATTTCTGAAAATATCAGCGTTTTCAATAGTACGTCAGTTTTTGCCGAAATTCACGATTGCAAATGCCTGTTATATACACACATACAAAGTCCAACCATTTATCTATAGCGGAATGTTAAACAAACTTACACCCAAGAGATTTAATACTCATATGGAAGTCAATAGTGTCAATTCAATAAAGTTGTAATTGAATGTCCGCGTGGCGACCATGCGCCTAAAATTTTAAGTACAATCGCGCTATAGAATTAAGTCCCAGCCCCAGTGGGAGGTTAGTTCATATGGTCATATACGCCTATATTCATTTAAGCCCAAGTGGGCTAATGCATCAATGTGATCTTGATTCGATACCCGCATGTTTGCAAAATCCAAGTTCCATGATCCACTGTTACCATAAATATCAGAAAATTAAAAACATAAAATCAAAAACTGGAAATAGGCTGCAGAAAACTCATATAATCTACTAGCAGCCCATCCCGACCTTGTCCGGGTAGGCTTGAGGTACTCACAGCATCAGGCTCCCCTGGGCATGTAGATGTCAACGCTCCTCCCCGCGCTCCTGGCCGCTCCTACCCCATGTGAATTGGACCTGGCAGGGTGTTGCTTCCGCGCCCCGGACCTCGCAGGGTGTCGCTTCCTTTCTCCTGGGCGCTCCTCGCGCTCCCCTGGGCATGACGATGTCTACGCTCCTCTCCGCGCTGCTGGCCGCTCCTACCCCATGTGAATTGGACCTCGCAGGGTGTCTCTTCCTTTCTCCTGGGCGCTCCTCGCAGGGTGTGGCTTCCACGCTCCCAACCTTGCAGGGTGTCGCTTCCGCGCTCCTGTCCGCTCCTCGCAGGGTGTCACTTCCGCGCTCCGGCCCTCACAGGGTGTTGCTTCCATGCTCCTGGCGGCTCCTCCCCGCGCTCCTGTCCGCCGACCCGTGATGTCAGCACGCACGTCGTTAGCTGGTGCTACTTCGAAGGGACTACTTTTCCCAAAAAGTTACTTTGCCCTTATAACATATTTTTTTGAGATATATAGCCTATGTCCATCTGCTTACCCTGACAATTCCAATGATGTATTGGATGTTTGGATTGGTGCTGTGGTTCCCGAGTTTACCCGCTTCAAAAGTTCCCAGTTCTCACTTTATAATAGTAGTATAGATTTTAAAGAGAGAACTGTTAAAGTTTGTGGTCCAAAGAAGCTTGATGTTTTTTAAATGTTGCAAGGGAAGTTTAATTTGAGGTGTTATTGTTTGTACTGTGTGCCTCTATGTCTGCCTTTTCAATTAGGGAGTGCAATTAATGTTTTGTTTTGCTTTTTGCGCTGTGTTTTGGTACTCAATTTTTATTGTTGTTTTGAGTGATCAGTGGTATTAGGGAAAGGTCCGTGAAAGCTCATACATGTTGTGTGTTTCTTCAAGTGTAATGAGCCTTCTTTATCTTGGCATGTTTTCATTTCACTTGCAGCCCCCTTGTAGAACCTTTGAAGTAGTGCAAATTGTGGAAGTGTGTCTGCCTTTGTGGAGCAATTACAGCGAGGCCTCCGAGTCTGCCTTTTTTCAGCCCCCAGCGAGAACCTTTCAATTATGTGTAAGTGTGAGACGTTTTTTGTTGGTTTATGCTGCACTGTCACATATGTGTGCGTGAAGGTTTTATTGTTAGTTGTTGAAATGATGTGTGCATTTAGAGAAGCTCTGATTGTGGTTTGAAAATGAATTTAGAGGTTTGTTGCGAGGCAATGAAAAGCGGTGTCAATTACCAGCCATCATGCCTCGGCATTGTAAATGAGGCTTAGTCAATTAGTCTTCTTTTTGTTTTCTTGGCCGCCCCCTATGCGAACGTTTAATGTCATGGAAATTGTGAAATTGTGTCCGCGTTGTTGGCTGAATGTAATTGAGCCCTCTGTGAAAGTGTTTTTTTCGTGACGACGTTGATAATGTGCTCCGTGCATTCAAGTTTGTTCTACTGCTAAGTGTGAAAGTGTGTCCGCTTTTGCGCATGTAATCGAGTGCTGAAAATTGTTAATTTGTGTCTGCGTTGTTGCCTGAATTTAATTGAGCCCTCCGTGAAGGGGTTTGTCCTTTTGACATTAATAATGTGGTCCGTGGTTGAAAGTTTGTTGTACCGCTAAGTCTAAAAGTATCTCCGCTTTTGCGCAGGTAATACAGTGCTCCTTTCCTCGAACACGTTTGTCTGTACGACAGGAATAATGTGCCGCGTGCATCAACCAATCCTTGTTCTTTTTTTTTAGTAGTCACATGCGTGTTGGACCAATGTGTGAAAGTGTAGGAAAGTTTTCTTGGCAAGTACTGTGGAACTTTTATGTAATGTAGCGTGATAGGTAGTTTGGACAGGGCGCGCCCCTTTGGTGTGGTGTCACTTGACTGACACTGATCGGATTGTGTAGTGGGCTGTGACTTGTAGTACCGTGCCCCTATCTCGGCGACACTTTTTCTTACGAAGAGGCGCCCCGGATCCAAACCCTGGTGAATTCGCTGAATGTGTGAGCGATGTTTGAAGTGAGTACCCAGCCCATGCCACACAGCGAACTTGTAAAGTTTGGAGGCATGCCCCTATCACAATGTCGGTCCTCAGTAACGTTCCCAAAACGCTGTTTTGGTCACCATTGAAAGCTGTATAAATGCTTAAAGGTTTGTATTTGAAATCGCTGTCTACAAATTGGTGTGTATGTCTCCAGTGATTGTTCATGAAGTCGCTGTGTTTTGTGAAGGGGCTGTTGTTCATGAAGTCGCTGTGTTTTGTGAAGGGGCTGTGTTTTTCCTGTGTCTTTGGCCCCTGAAGGGGCTGTGTTTTGTGTGTGGTTGGCACCTGTAAGCGAGTGAAGTGTCCTGCATTTTGGGACATGCCCTTCTGTCAATGTTACCGCCCACATTAGTTTGACACGCCCATGCTACTCCCTAACAGCAGAACAACGCCCACAAGGAACTACTTTAGCTCGAATGTTCTTTGCCCTTTATAATGTATATGTTGTACAAATGTATAGCCTATGTGCATCTCCTGGACCTCCCCTTTCCAACGTTATATTGGGTGTTGTGATTGGTGGTGTACTTCTGGAGTTTACCCGTCTCAAAGGTTCCAAGTTCTCGCTTTATAATAGTAGTATAAATATACATGTTCATTCAGCAAGATGTACTGCAAGTTCTTCATTGGAATTTAAACCATTCGGAGTCCTGCATTCGGAGTCAATTATATATCAAGATATATAATTGACTTCGAAAGCATGAGCCCTATGGTATCATTATTTATAAGGTGCAATAAATACCACCTATTCTTGTAATTAGACCATCAATATGCTTACCTTGCCAAGATAGTGATAGTTGATATATGTGCAGACCAGACCTCAATATTGTGACGTACAGCTGTGCAAGAAAAGCTGACACTAATATGATTTTGGCCATTTGTTGGGTCTCTGTCTCGAGCACTTGCACGAGACAGTGTTGAAGGGGTTCAGGAATGGGGAGTTGGACGGTTGGTAAAGAGAAGAAGGAGACGGAGGCTGTGTCGTTCCTGTTGGCGAATAAAAGAAGTTTATTCCTACCTTTGTGGTCACTTCTTTTCAGTGGCGATGAGTGCCGGCAGGAGTCGTGGACCATGTATATGCTGCTTTCGGACAATTCTGAAGACGAACCTTTGTCCTGTTGCTCAGCTTCAGCTCCTTCAAGGCGAGGTGAGGTTCCGCCGATTGATTTAGCCGCAGATTCCTCTTCGCACAACCCCGTGATTTCCTTGGCACCTGTGTATGTGCCACCCGCTCCTACCGCAAGTTTCCTCCAGTGTGGCGGCCATTGCCTGACTTGCCTGACCTACGACGCGTGCACACGCACGCTACGTGAGTTGTGTGCGGTGGCCATTTTCACCCCAATAATACATTGGCCTGGCTTGCCTGATCTAGGGCGTGCACGCACGTTACGCGAATTGCATGCTGTGGCCATTTTGAATCCAGGCAATCTTCTACAAGCGCTGCCAGTGATACGCACATTCAATTTAAAACATGTATCACTCGTGTGTCATCCCTAAGGCAATCGGTGACACACACACCTATTTCTATTTACTTCAGTGATACACACACTTATACAATAACTAGTTTCTACCACAACAAAGGAAACAAACATAGCATAACATTTTAAGAACGTATTCAACCTCAGTGCAATTTTAAAAATAGTTAACCATTGCTCTTCAGTACGCCAAATTTATTTTACATATATTTAATTCTGTGCTCCACTTTAAATGTGCAACAATCTATAATTCCACTTGCTCCTTTCATTCCCAACCCAGTATCCCCTGAAACAGATTGGGAAAGATGGAAGGAAGGCATTGAGGCATATCTTGATGCCATCGATGGTGATTCTTTTACACAGAAAAAGAAATGTACAAACTTAAGACATTGTTTGGGCTCAGAAGGTCGCAATATTCTCAAACACATTCCTAAGGTACTTGTTTTAATAATTCAAGGTGAAGGTGATAGTATTGAAGACGATTATGCCACAGCCATCAGGTCTTTGGACCCAAGATTTAAAGCTTGCATGAGAGACATACATTTTCCAAAAGAGCACAGTTGCCTGATGAATCTGCAGCTACTTATGTTGGTGCACTACGAATTTTGGCTGTCTCTTGTACTAAAACACATTTGAAGAAGAGATGATTAGGGATCAATTGGTGTAAAAAACTAACAGCAAAAAGGTTCAAGAAGCTTTATTATCCAAGCCAGATCTTACTCTTCAAAAAGCTCTGGAGATAGCTACAAGGATAGAAAACACAACATCATTTTTGGAACAAATGACAATTTCCGATTCCAAAGTTTGTTCTGATGCTGTTTCGTCTGTCAAACGTAAGTACAAGAAACCAAAATAACTACATCAAGAAAGAACAAAGAAAGCAACAAATACTTTTCAAAACCTACATACAAACATTGGGAGTGTTACCGTTGTGGTAGTTAATTTCATCTTGGCAATGCCAAGACATGTCCTGCTATTTATTTTAAAGGTTTTATATAGGGCTGGCTACACCCGGAGGTATCAGAGCGCTTTACATGAGTAACAGATCATAAATGCAGGTTACATCGTTACAAAGGTTATACAGTTATTTGAGCCTGGCAACATAGTGACAAATAAAGTCAATACAGACTAAAGGGACATATACATAAGGGGAAAAAAGCAGGCCAGGGAAGAGATTCAGGGGAAGGGTAGGGGTAGGTGAGAGCAGGGGAAGTAGACAGAGAATGGAGGTGGGAAAGAGGAGGGGAGGGTGAGAGACATAGCATGGAAAGAGGAGGGGGAGGGTGACGTGGACACACACACCGGTAGACGAGTCAGAGCTGCGTCCAAAGTCCAGTAAGCTGTGATCCTAGGGGAAGTGGTATTATTTCCCCATCTCTGTTGCGAGAGGCTCCCTAAACACAGTGGACTCTCTCAGAGGGGTCTCTTAGACTCCAAGGCCTACAAGCTGGATCCTTCCCCAAAAAGGGGAGACGGAGTGCTTTGGCAAGGGATGCCATACCATACCTCAACTATCCGTGGCTCCCAAGGCGCTAGGGACTCTCTCAGCGGGTTCGCTGAGACTCCAGAGTGTAAATATTGGATCTTTCCCCAACAAGGCGAGATGGAGTGCTTAGTCAAAGGGCACAAAAGGATAGGGGGCTAGGCGGTCTAGCGGGCAAGGGGACAGATTCAGGTGAGAGGGGATAGGAGCAAAGGAAGTAAGACAAAAGAAAGAAAGAGTGCTAAGTGGGAACAGATAGATCGATAGGAAACAAGGAAAAAGCTGCATTACAGAAATATGATGAGGCAAGGAAAAAGCAGAATCACAGAAATATGATAAGGGGGATTGGGCAAGACGGGGAGAGAAAGCCCTGCTGGGTAGGTGACGATCAGGGGAAGAACCATGGCGATCTTCTCAATAACAGAACAAAGCAGCTCCCCCGGGCGTCAGACATAGTGCTCGGACTCCGCTGTCAAAGGCTGTTCAGCAATTGTTATATAAGAAACCAGGATATGGCTAATAGCAACACCCCCCTGTTCATCAGAAGCATGAACCTGGTTTAGCATACAGCCCCTCCCTTATTTTACTGGCTGGTCCAGGAAAGGTACAAGCCCCATTCTCTCTCCAATTGCTGGCGCAGAATTTCAAGCAATAAACCCACCAGCTGTTAGATCACATCGTAATGTACATACATGATGGGCTAGAATGTACCTTATCCAGAAGAGGCAATAGACAGCCTTGCTGTAGTGAAACCTGCTGGACTACGCCCCCTAGAAGCAATCCAGAAAGAAGAGATCAGCGCTCCAAATCAGCACGCCATGCCAATATCATTTATTACCAATAATTGTGGGCTCTGCAATCAGAAGTCATTATGTCCAGTGCCTCCATGCACAGTCCTAACTTCTCCTTGACTCCCCACCGGCTGCGCTCAGTCTCGTGATCACACATTAGCCTGCACTTCACCTGAAGCTCCTCGCTGGTGTAGGGGGAACAATCAAACTGCTGTCTCAGCAGGAAGCCATCACAAAAGGCTGAGGATGGGGTCGGGCAGAAAACAAATGCAGTTTGGTAGCGGAAACGCTGTCATCCCATTCCCGCTACACTGCTATATTGCTCCTTTCTGCCCTCCGTTGCTGGGGAACAAATCCTATTGCCGGGTACAACAAGGCGCCATTTTAAAATCAGGCTCGGTAGCGCGTACAATCGTAATTAACCCATTGGCATGAAAACAAATAGTGGGTATGTCCACCGGACCTCACTAAAAGTTGTGGCGAAGTAAAGCTGATCTTCGTTAGGGTTCAACGTGTCCTTATCTGTCCACAATGCCTTCCGTTTGGTTTGAGGAGCTGCCCCGTCTGCCATTTTGGGTCACCGCACCGGGAATCAAAAGCACAGCTAGATGTCGTGAATATGCTGCATTTAGGGCTGCAAAAAGGCAGTATTAAGTGCCGGGATTTCTCCGATCCCGGATACCATCGTCACCTGGTCTGGAACCCCTCGCCACGTGAGTAATCAGGCGCTGAAGCTCCGCACTCGGCAGAGCGACTGGAACAGGCAGCCATCGGCTGGTGCCCCGCCCCTCTTCTCCTGACAAAATTCCCCAGAGAAAGAGGGCCTTGTGCCCGGCGCCCACCGTTAAATACCCCTTCCTCCCTACCAAATTCCAAACCTTAGATTTACAGCTGAGCTGGCCCAGCCCTATTACCTTGTGGTCTCGATCTTTCCTTGTCTCTCTCCATTTCACTAGAGTTTGCAAGCCCACTGGGAGAAGATCATTCAATGCAGGACCTTCAAGAAAAGTTTTCAACCTAGAACCTTGTAAAGAACGAGAGTCATCGTCAAGCAAAGAAGAACAAATGTGCATCATTGGAGAGTCACACGTTGTGAGCACATGCAGTGCCACACCACAAGGAAGTAAACGTCCTTTATGTATTGTGAACATTAATAGTGTGGATGTTAAAGCATTAGCTGACTCTGGTTCTCTTTTTACGTTGATAAGTGTAAAGGTTGGGGAAGATTAATTTAAAAATCAAGGGTCTCCTTTAAGATCATCCACCATAAAACCCATTGGTTATGGGGGAAAAGTTATTGATGGTTTAGGTGAGTTTGTGGCTAATTTATGTTTCAAGGACAGTAAGTGCAAAGGAATAATATATGTTGTCAAGGAAGACTCTCTTCTGGGTTGGCAAGAGCAAGGAAGTCTAGGTATAATACTTGATCCAACCCCCCCCATCAAGTCATATTAAAAAGAGATCTTATCTGTTTTCAAACAATCAAAGAAGAGTCCTGGGACACCAAGTATCTTGAGGTTATCAATGGGAAATGTGGTTTATTCAAAGGATTTAAGCACAAAATAAGATTGGTTGATGGGGCAGAACCCATTATACATAAGGTTTTCAGGGTACCTTTGGCTCTAAGCAATGAATTGACGAACAAATTGGATAAGCTTTGTGCCAACAATGTTATTGAACCTATTGAATCCTCAGATTGGGTTTCTCCCATTATGTTAGCTAAGAAAGCCAATGGTACCCTTCGCATGTGTGTTGATTTACATGATTTAAATCAACATATATGGAAAGATCAACACCCTTTGCCTAATATTGCTGAAATGACATTCACTTTCAAGGGTGGAAAATGGTGCACTCTGATGGACATGACTTCTGCCTATCACCAAATTGATTTACACCCCAGTTCCAGACATTACACTGCTTTTTCACCCCTGATGGCTTGTTTCAGTTCAAATGTCCTGAATTGTGGAATGCATGTACAAGGGTATGCCTGGGTTGATGTCCTTTCAGGATGATATTTTGGTTTATGGCACTAGTCAACAACAGCACAATGAAAGATTACACTCTGTTTTGCTAATTTTAAAAAGCAAGGGTGTCTCTCTAAGCATCGACAAATACAAATTAAATAGGCCCATCATAGACTATTTAGGCTATAAGTTGTCTGCTCAGGGTGTGGAGCCCAAGTCCAGTTTAGTTCATGCAGTACAAAATGTCAGCACTCCTGAGGATAAAGATCAACTGAGATCCTTCATGGGACTCATTGAGTTTTATACAAGGTTTGTGCCTGATTGTGCAGCAAAAACTTACCACATGAGGGGTCTCCTTAGGAAAAACTCTGTGCTCATGAGTGTACAGAAGAGTTCAATCTAATTAAAAGAGAGATTGCACATGCCATTCCTCTAAAACATTTTGATACTAAAGATCATACTATTATCATGACTAATGCCAGTCTTAGAGGTTTAGGTGCAGTGCTTATGCAACACAGAGAGGGAAAAGATGAAGTCATAGCCTTTACGTTCAGAGTATTGAGAGGTGCTGAAGCCACATACTCAGTTATAGACTGTGAAGCTTTGGCATGCTGGTGGGGTATTGTGCATTTTACGCATTATTTGTGGGGTTCTAAATTCACTGTGAGGGTGGATCACAAGCCTTTGGTTCATCTTTTCACCACAAAGGGTGGAAGCAGGGCAACTCCAAGAATCGCAAAATGGCAATACAGGTTATTGGACCACAATTTTGTGGTTGAATATCTCCCTGGCAAGAAGAATCTGTTGGCAGATTGTCTTTCTAGGTTACCTAGTTGCGATGTAACCAGTTGTCTGGGTGATGAGAAAGATACTGAATCCTGAAATGATATGTTACACTGTGTGCAATTATAATAGACCTTTAACAGAACAAGAATGGAAAAGTTCCTGCGATTTGGATGAGGAAATCAAGGTTGTGAGGAACCTGGTGCATGAAGGTTCGTCTGGAAGTTACTCTAGAGACAACTCCCTCAGCAAATAAAAACACGTTTTTGATGAGTTGTCCATTGTTAATGGACTATTGTATCGGACTTCTTTGCTTGTAGTTCCTCAAGTCATGTGTGACAAAGTTCTTGCATTAGCTCACGAGGGTCACATTGGCATACGTGCCATAAAAAGGAGGATCAGGGAGAATTTCTGGTGGCCTGGTTTAGATCGGAATGTGGAACATTTCGTGAGGGATTGCATGCTGTGCGCCATAAGTGACAATTCTCAGGTGACTGTACCTGGTCCTGTGGAAGAAATGTAGGTGCCTGTTGAAGCTTAGTCCAAAGCTTGCTATCAACGTCATAGGTCCCATGTCCCTGTCTTCCAATGGTGTTTCTGACTATGGTATTGTCCTTGTTGACTTTTACAGTCGTTGGCCTGAAGTTAAGTGTGTGAAGTTAACCACAATTGATTGTATCATTGAGTTTCTAGAATATTGTTTGCTGGGGAAGGAATTCCAGATGTGTTACTTTCAGACAACGGCTGTCAGTTTGCTTCTATACAGTATAAAGAATTTGTGGCATTTTTGGGCATAAAACACTCTAGAACTTTTCTTTATAACCCTAGGAGTAATGGCTTGTGGAAAGGTTTAATAGGGTGATAAAGGCCAACATACAACTGTCCAAGGCCAGTGGTCTTAATTGCAAGAAAGAGTTGAAGAACTTACTATGGGCAGTGCGCACCACTGCCAATGCTGACACTGCAGTTTCTCCTTTTGTTTTGCTAAGAGGACGCGTTCCCTCTACCAAAATGACGAAGTGGATGAGGAAAAAATAAAGGAGGTAGTCAGAAAAAGGGTTGAAGCACAAGACAAGTATATCCAATCTGCAAGCAAAGAGTTAAGAGTATGAATTGGTGACTGTGTGAGGGTAAAATAGGATGTATGACGTGACAACGCATGCTTTTACCACGCATGCTGTTACAACGCCAGTTTTACAACGCAAACCTTTACAACGCATAACGCTTTGGGGTGCAGGATAGTGAATAGTTTAATTTACTATTCCAACTCCAGTCCCCATGGACACTAGGGAAGGTGTTGGGTAGTAAATTAAATCTATTCTCTATCCTAGAGCGCCCCCCAGCACAATGCGTTGTAATGGTTTTCGTTGTAAAACCTGCGTTGTAATAGCACTGCGTTGTAACAGTTTTGTTGTAAAGGATGTTTCCCGGTAAAATATTCCAGGATTCTTCCCAAGGGAGAGTCCAAATTCTCTGATCATACTCTGACTCAGACTTTTGTGAAAACCAATAAAGGTGCTGTAAAGTTAGATGATGGCAGATGGTGGAACAAGAGTAAGATCTCGTTTCATAAGTCTCATCATATCCTCGGGTCTGGAGGTGATAGATTTCAGAGTTCTCCAGCTCATGAGGTTCATCATGTACCTTCTTCTAGAATTTCTAAGTTGCCTTCGAAATTCCAAGAATATGTCATGCATTAGTTTACTTTTTATTCCTATGCCTCTAAGTTGAAGTTGTGTAGAGTTTTCTTATGTAATTACACTGCAATGTCTCAATAATTCTGTGTGTTTGAGATGGATACGTCATCGATGTATCATTGTATATATTTTAATGTTGTGTTTCTTACTCCTTGTTCTATTTTATTTTATTTCGTGCCAACAATGTATATTTTTGTCTATGTTACTTTTATTGTTTACTTCATGTTTTTGTCATTGTATGGGAGGAAGATGTGTTGGGTCTCTGTCTCGAACACTTACACGAGACAGAGTGTTAAAGGGGTTCTGGAATGGGCTGTTGGACGGTTGGTAAAGAGAAGAAGGAGACAGAGGCTGTGTTGTTCCTGCCGGCGAATAAAAGAAGTTTATTCCTACCTATGTAGTCATTATTTTCACTATTACATTCAGTTACTGATTGAGACAGTGAAGAAAACAGTTTAGAAAACATTCAGACAATGCAAATGCATCCTGTTTTACAGATAGCAATGCTGCTAATAAGATCTGTTTAATCTTTCACTCCAGGTTACAATATGTTCAGTCCCCCAATATTAAGGCCCACCAGGTCCCTGCGCTCCTCTAGCCTGGGTTTGGCAGCAACTACCAGGATCAGGAGATCGAGGATGGGAGGCAGAGCCTTCTGCACTTTTGCATCTAGGCTGTGGAACGAGCTTCCCCAAAACATCAGGCAAATTGACACCCTACTGGGATTCAGAAAGAGCCTGAAAACATGGCTGTTCGCCAAAGTCTAATCCCCGTGACTCTATTTAATAGTTCCGGTGGCTGTTTTATATGTCATGACAGCTCGTGTATTGTTGTACCATCTGACTACTTCCTGTTTGGGCGCCAGGATACCCGTAGGGTGACAGTTGCGCGTTACAAATAATAAATACAATACAATACAATAAGTCATGATGCTTTAGCCATAGCAATGAACCTCATTGATAATATTGATTTTTGGATGGATGTTAGTAATCTTTTTTTGTTCTAATGGCTTTTAAAAAAAATATATTTGCTTGAAAATTATTTGTGATGAAAAAGTTAAATGTACCAGAATTGACAGTGAATGGCCTATCTATCTCCGTCCCAAAAGAAGTTCAAATTAGAGAAACGTCACCATTTTACGGAAACACCCCCTTCTACCTACCTTGGCCTAATTGAAAATTCGTATTTTGTTTCAGACAATGTTTATTGAACATTTGATTCAAGTACTGGTTACATTCCAACATTCCAGACTGTACGCTTTTAGCAAGTTGGCACATAAATCCTCTCACTGCAAAATGCTTCTTAATCAGCACATAATTGCCAGAAGTATTTTTAATGTAAATTCATTTTTTTGAAAAGTGTATTAAAGATTTTATGTGATTACGTGTCTCGATGATTAAATAAATCTATCAGCGGGCCATTGGAATTGGAGACATAATTATGTAGAAAAATAGAAAGCAAATTATGTAATTTAAGGGAATCTATGAGAACTTTCTGCGACATCATTTTATAGCCATTGTGTATTTTAACATGCAACGTTATTGATACAAAACGGATCCCAATGTTTTAGAGACACCAGAGGGTTCTCAATAAAGAACACGTTTACTTTCAAATACTGTTCACAATGTAATTGTTAAACAAACAAAAAAATTGCCTGGCATGGAAACAGTGGTGCTGCAACGCTTTTCAGAGTAGGGGTGCTGCCATCAAAGTTATATCACTGAAGTAATAGAGATTGTGAGAAATCCAAGCGTCACACAAGTCAAGTCAAAGGATTTATATAGCGCACTACATACCCAGAGGGTCTCAAGGCGCTTAAGAGGGGGTGGGGAGTTACTTGTCAAATATCCACGTTTTAAGTTGCTTTCTGAATGCTAGGTGGTTCTGGGTAAGGCGAAGGTAAGTGGGAAGAGAGTTCCAGGTTTTAGCTGCCAGGTAGGAGAAGGATCTACCTCCCATGGTGGTCTTGTTGATGCGAGGTACAGTGGCAAGGGCTTGGTTGGAAGATCGAAGCTGGCGGGAGGGGGTGTAGAAGGACAGTCGTGTGTTGAGGCATTCTGGTCCGATTTCGTAGAGTGCTTTGTGTGCATGGGTTAGGAGCCGGAAAGTGATCCTCTTATTGACGGGAAGCCAGTGGAGGTTTTTCAGGTGACCAGAGATATGTTCTTTACGCGGGATGTCTAATATGAGCCTGGCAGAGGCGTTTTGGATTCGTTGGAGTTTTTTCTGGAGTTTAGCGGTAGTCCCGGCCTATAGGGTGTTTCCGTATTCCAGGCGGCTCGTGACCAGTGCGTGGGTGACCGTTTTCCTAGTTTCGGTGGGGATCCAACGAAATGTTTTTTTGAGCATGCGAAGAATGTTGAAGCAGGATGAGGAGACGGCGTTGACTTGTCTGTTCATTGAAAGTGAGGAATCCAGGATGACGCCCAGGTTCCGTGCGTGGTCTGTCGGCATGGGTGCTTTTCCAAGGGCTTCTGGCCACCAAGAGTCGTCCCATGCGGATGGGGAGGAACCTAAGATGAGGACTTCTGTTTTATCAGAGTTCAGTTTCAGACGGCTGTGTTTCATCCATTCGGCTACTTCTTTCATTCCTTCATGTAGGTTGGTTTTGGCGGTGCTAGGGTCATTGGTGAGTGATAGGATCAGTTGAGTGTCATCGGCGTAGGAGATGATGTTTAGGTTGTGTTGGCGGGCGATGGCTGCGAGGGGGCTCATGTATACGTTGAAAAGGGTGGGGCTGAGTGAAGATCCTTGTGGTACGCCGCAGATGACTTCAGTGGCCTCTGACTTGAATGGTGGGAGGCGGACTTTCTGGGTTCTTCCGGTGAGGAACGAGGTGATCCATTCCAGTGCTTTTCCTTGGATTCCGATGTTTCTGAGTCGCTGTAGAAGGGTGCTATGGCAGACTGTGTCAAAGGCTGCGGAGAAGTCGAGGAGGATGAGGGCGACTGTGTCTCCATTGTCCAGTAGGGTTCGAATGTCGTCTGTTGCTGCGATGAGGGCGGTCTCAGTGCTGTGTTTTGCTCGGAAGCCGGACTGTGAGGAGTCGAGGGATTTGTTGGCTTCGAGGAAGGTGGCGAGCTGGTTGTTGACAGCTTTCTCGATGACTTTGGCCGGGAATGGAAGGAGCAAGATAGGGCGGTAGTTTTTGAGTTCGGTGGGGTCAGCTGTGGGTTTCTTCAGGAGGGCGCAGAGTTCAGCGTGTTTCCAGCTTTCCGGGAAGGTGGCGGATTTGAAGGAGCAGTTGATGACGTCTCGGAGGTGCGGTGCTATGATGGAGTCTGCTTTGTTGAAGATGTGGTGAAGGCATGGGTCTGAGGGGGAACCTGAGTGGATGGAGTTCATCAGGCGGATGGTATCCTCAGTGGAGATTGTGTTCCAGTCATTAAGGATGTTTGAGGGGGGTGAAGGTCCAGCAGATGGTTGGGTGGGTTGGTCTCCGGGTTGGTTGTCGAAGCTGTTGTGGATGTCTGCAATTTTGTTGTGGAAGAATGAGGCTAGGGAGTCGCAGAGGGCTTGAGAGGGGGTGATGTCGTTAGAGTTGGCCGAGGGATTGGTAAATTCCTTGACGATGTTGAAAAGTTCCTTGCTGTTGTGGGCGTTGTTATCTAGTCGTTCCTTGAAGGCGGTTTTCTTGGCCTTTCGGATCAGTTGATGGTGTATGCGGGTGGCGTTTTTGAAGGCGTCCTTGGTGCTGGTGGTTGGGTCTTTTTTCCAGGCCTTCTCAAGGGAGCGGCAGAGTTTCTTGGATTTCTTAAGATCATCGTTGAACCATGAGGCCTCCTTGCTGCCAAGTTTGCTTTGTCGTTTTTTCAGTGGTGATAGGATGTCGGCGCTGTTGGATAGCCAAAGGGTGAGGTTGGTGGCGGCTTGGTCGGGGTTTGATGAATGGGCTGGGGGGTTTAGCAGAAGCGATGAGGAGATCTGGTCGATGGTGATTTTGTTCCAGTTTCTTTGCAGAGTTGGTTGGGGGTGGTTGTTGGGTTTGGGCTTGTTGTAGGTGAAGTGAACGCAGCTGTGGTCAGTCCAAAGGAGCTTCGTGGTGTGGCTGAAGGAGACATGATTGCTGGAGGTGAAGATAGGGTCGAGGGTGTGACCTGCGATGTGGGTGGGGGAAGTGACCAGTTGTTTAAGTCCGAGGTTGGCGAGGTTGTCCAGCAGGGCGGTGGAGTTGCGGTCGTTGTTCTTTTCAAGGTGAAAGTTGAGGTCTCCTAGAAGGATGTAATCTTTGGAGGGGAGCGCGTGTGGAGTGATGAAGTCCGTGATGTCCTCACTAAATTGTGCGCGGGGTCCTGGAGGCCTGTAAAGGAGGGTGCCTCTGAGTGTGGTCTTGGGGTCGATGTGGATCTGGAAGTGAAGGTGTTCAGAGTTGGCGAGGTTGACGTCAGAGCTGGTTGAGATATGGATGGATTTCTTATGGACGATAGCGATTCCTCCTCCTGTGTGGCCGGTACGGTCCTTGCGTATGATCTTATAATCTTCTGGGATGGCAATGGTGATGTCTGGGGCGGAGGAGGCGTTTATCCATGTTTCAGTAAGGAAGGCGACGTCCGGAGAGATGGTGTCTAGTAGATTCCATAGGTCAATGGCGTGCCTGTGGACCGATCGGGTGTTGAGCAAGATGCATTGTAGGTGGTTGGTGTCGGGAATCTGAGGTGTGATCGTAGCGGAGTGGTTGACGTTGCAGAGGAATTAGCAGGAGTAGCATGAGAAAGGTCCATGGGTGTGTCCAGGAGCGGCTTGGACGCAGTTTGGGGAACGGCCGGGGTTAAGGGCTAGGAGGGTGGTGGCATCGTAGGTAATGCGGGTGGGGTGGGTGGTACGGGGGCCAGGGGGGCTGGCGCTGGGCGCGGTCCAGGCGCGGACGGGCGTAGACGGGCTTACCTTTGGCGCACCTTCGGCGCGGATTGGGCGCGGTCGCTGCGCGTGAACGCTGCGCGCGGGAACTACTGTCATATATGGATAGTGGAGGGGGAGGGGCGAGGGCGGCTCAGCTGGGAGGCGGGGCGGGCTCAGGAAGCACAACAACAACAACAGGGACAAAATGGAGGGGGGAGCAGAGCAGGGCGCCGGGGGATATCGCGCAAACAAACCAACTACAATACAGAAATGGTACAAGCAAGCGAGGCAAACACAATTTAACTTGCAGGCGAAAAACAATGGCACAGTTATATGCAATGCAGCACAGCTTCTACGATACCGCATCTCGGCAGAGAGACAGGGGAGCGAACCACTCAGGGCAGAGGCGATGAGGGATCACAGCGCTACAAGTTCCGGGGGCGCCGTAAATAGGTAGTGGGAGGGCAGCTCAGCTGGGAGGCGGGGCGGGCTCAGGAAGCACAACAACAACAACAGGGACAAAATGGAGGGGGGAGCAGAGCAGGGCGCCGGGGGATATCGCGTAAACAAACCAACTACAATACAGAAATGGTACAAGCAAGCGAGGCAAACACAATTTAACTTGCAGGCGAAAAACAATGGCACAGTTATATGCAATGCAGCACAGCTTCTACGATACTGCGTCTCGGCAGAGAGACAGGGGAGCAAACCACTCAGGGCAGAGGCGATGAGGGATCACAGCGCTACAAGGTCCGGGGGCGCCGTAAATAGGTAGTGGGAGGGCGGCTCAGCTGGGAGGCGGGGCGGGCTCAGGAAGCACAACAACAACAACAGGGACAAAATGGAGGGGGGAGCAGAGCAGGGCGCCGGGGGATATCGCGCAAACAAACCAACTACAATACAGAAATGGTACAAGCAAGCGAGGCAAACACAATTTAACTTGCAGGCGAAAAACAATGGCACAGTTATATGCAATGCAGCACAGCTTCTACGATACCGCGTCTCGGCAGAGAGACAGGGGAGCGAACCACTCAGGGCAGAGGCGATGAGGGATCACAATGTGTCGCAGACGAGCCACACCCATTCAGCGAGAGAGTAGTATGGGTGTGGTATATAGTTAGCGTTGAATTTTTTGGAGCTTATTAATAAAGCACTGTGGCGGCTGCCACTAACAAAGGGTGGTGAGCGGTTGGGGGGAGTAAGGAGGGGCTGAGTGCGTGAAGGGGTGCGTGGAGAAGTGTGGCTCAATGGTTAGAGCGGCAGACCCTGATGCAGAGGTCTGGCCCGGGACCAGGGTTCAGTTCCCCGCCTCGGCGGGTCTTGGGCTCAAAAATTCCACGGACCTGATAATTCTCCCCTCGGTGCCTATTCCAATCATGGAGTCCCACTCTGCAACTCTGGGCAATAGCTTGCTTAATCTCCACAACGGCCCCCACAACGCTAAGGATGCCTGGCCTCCACCTTGGGGGTGCCCAGGAGTGGACGCCTCACAGGGAAAGCCAGGATGGGTTCCACAGCGGTATTCGTACAAGCGCCTTGAGACCCTTGCGGGTGAGTAGTGCGCTATACAAGTATCAATTTACATTTTAATAATAAAAAAAACGTACCTGAAGCCGCCGGCCGCCTCCTACGTCACGTCGCTCCTGCTGTCTTATCCTGGTTCCCAGCAGCCCCTGGGACTGACTGCCATTCCATCAGCATGCTGCCCAGCAGCGCAGGGATTGGCCTGAGCAGGCAGGAAAGACGCTCCACTCAGGTCATGGAGCTTGTGAGGTTTCTTCTGCCCGGCTACTGAATGCAACAGGGCTGGAGAAACCTAAGTGCGCACCTGTGTTTTGGTCAGCCTGAGACAGCCGGCCAAACACATATGCGTAGTTATGGAGTGCACAAGCACCCCTCCCCCCCTCCCATACCATGGCCCTACCTGCACAAGCTGGCTCCGATCCGGCAAACAAAAAATAAAAACGATGCTAGAACATGGTTTTATTTTTCATTTGCTGGCTCAGCCCCAGGCAGTGGGGCGATGCTCATCCGCCATTGTAGAGTAGCCGCCGCTGCAAAAGCATAGTGTAAAAACGCACTATCATATAGAGATAGCACATTTTCCATTTAATTTGCCACAAAATGGGCACAGACTTGCATTTTTACTGATAGAACTATTTAGGGCACAAACAATAGATAATATGTTGGATTTCAGTGAATATTTGTCATTTGTGCATCACAATGTAAACTGTCTTGATTTGTTTTGATCATATTACATTTTTTGTTTCTGTTCCATTTCGGAATTACAAAAAATTGAGCTTCAGCTGTATTTTGCCAACTGCTGAAATATCTTGAAAAATGTGTACAGTTCATTTGCAGGTGTTTCAATTTTGTTGTGTGTTAGTAAAAAAATGACTGCCTCCAGCCTTTCCTTTCACGCTCCCTGTCACATAGTTCAAGTTACACAATTCTCTCACTTCCTAGGGCAGAGAAACAAAAGAAAACACTAATCTCCATGTTACAAAAATTTGCAGGAATTTGTCAGAAGGCATAGTCTAACATTTGGCCTCTGCCTTGCAACAATCAGCAAATGTGGCAAGATTAAAGGCAAACATTGAAAGCCTCTTAACCCGTTGGCTGCGTCGAACGTTCAGCTCCTGTCCTGAACGTTCGAAAAACGGGTGGGGCAGCGTCGGCCAACGGACGTGCGCAGCACTACCAAGGTAGTGCTCGTGACGTCCATTGGCCAACGGCAGCAGCCAACGGGTTAATAGTTCATTCACCTTCTAAACACCAGCAAGGTAATTTTGTTGTACCTCTCCCCCCACCTACTTCTAGAGCCTATTCATGGAAGCACAGATAAATGTGTTGCCAATTATTTTTAACTCGGAGAGAGTATATTAGTCTGTTTAAACTTTATACAAGGCTGCACACTGCATATTGTCAGAAACCATTTTCGAGGGCCACGGTGTATGCAGGCGTTACTAGGCCCAACCATAGTGGTTGAGGCCTTTTACTCCTGATGCCCCGGGGCCCGACCTACTATGGTTCCTGAGGAACTACTCCAAGGACCCCTTCTGCACTTGACTCCCAGTGATAGCTGTGGGTGAGCAGTGAAAGGTTCCCTGGGGAGGGAAGTGTAGCCACAGATAAGTGAGCATGACTCGTAACTCAAAGCGCATACAGTATGAACAAAAATCAATGTCCAGCCAAATCCTTATTTTTGTAAGGAAAAGTATTTTATTTTTAACAATGCTCATAAAAAGGATTAAAGATATTCACCAGCTATAACCGAACTCCTTGAGGTTGGGGCCCTCGTCATTGTCAGGATAACACCTGTCCCACTTTCTGTCATATAATGTGGTAAAGGTTATTCTCCATTCACTAGTGGCCTCATCCGGGGAATGCTTACTAGCAGGCCGTACTCAGGAGTTCCCCTTTGACTTATTAGGATGTAGTCAAAAATGTCTATGGTGCAGCAGCACCGTTAGTAGTGAGTCCCCTGGAGTTGCAAAGGCTCAGTTCCAATCCTACCCACCGGCAGCATGGATGCGTTCAGCGGATGCCCTCTCCATGGGCGCTCCAGAGTACAGATCCTGTCCTGCGAAATTAGGCTGTTAGTGATGCACGCAGCAGCACCCAGCAGGCACAGGTTTCTTCCTGCGAGCAGCGATGTCAGTTCCTTCCAGTGATCGGAATTGCTCCTGCTCTGCAGATACAACTAAGTCACTTTTCCCCTAAAGGGGAGGGATTAGATCAGGGGTCTCCAACCAGTAGCTCGTGAGCTACTGTAGCTCTTCGACTAACTATGAGTAGCTCACCTGTGTGCAGTCCAGCTTATTAAATTAGAACGATTTTGCTTGGTTGAATTAATATACATATAATGAAATTGAAATTATACTGCACTAATAATATTAGTCGCTGTTAATGTGTTTTATTGAACATAAGTAGCTCTCAGTACAGAAAAAGTTGGAGACCCCTGGATTAGATCCTTTGCCTGCCAATTGGAGCTCCCAGGAGGGTTAGACGTGTTCCGGAATGTCCTTGCAGTCCTCGAAGAATTTGTCTGGTGAAGTTCACAGTTTGCAGGCATGACCCCCGGTCACAGCAATTATCTTTTCATCCAGGCAATGACCTGAACTCTTGTCCCCAGTGGTACCGTCAGCCCCTGCTGGCATACAGGATTGTTGCTTACCCATGGTCAGGCGCAGACTCCTTTTGTGCTATCGCCCTCACTACGGTGGCCTCTCATGGCATGCAGGGTCGCAGATCGTAGCAAGCACAAGTCTTACACTCCTGGTCATTAAGTTCAACCGCGGCCCACTCTGGCATATGAGGTCACCGCAGCGAAGCGGTGTGGGCTTGGTGCTTCCACATGGCGCTGTTTACACGGCTCAGATCACGGCAGCCCTCTCCTGGCATATGAAGGTCTTCGAACTGATCTGCCACATGAGTAATGACAGGATTGGTGCACAGCCATTTTCCTCACACCTTGCTCAGTTAATCCTCTACTGGACCTTCCTCCCGCCATTGCTCTCTTCTTCCTCAGAGGACACTGGTCTTGGCAAGCAGGCGGGCGCTGGTGCTCCAGGGTAGGTCATCTTGGTTTCCCTGATGGCTGACTCCAATTGGATCAGAAAATAAAAATAAATTGCATTTTACTTGTGCAAAAGTGCTTTTTGGCATGTGGAACAGCCCAGCAGTAAATTGCAGCAGCCAAGCCTTCCCAAAAAATAAAAATGGAAATGGAGGAGCAGGTGAGGAGCAGATGGGGGGGGGGGGGGGGGAGGGGTGTTTGATGGGTAGTGCAGCAACTGAGAGAGTAAGAAAACACATGCACTCTCATTGAGTGCCTAATGAAAAAGAAGACAGTAGTGCCCTAAATGTGAGCAATGGAAGGATTTAAAGCCGCTAATCAAAAAGGATTTTACAGAGGCCATGCTCAAGGGGAGGGAAAATACAAGAAGAGGAAGGCAAGCTGTGGCATGTGGTTGGAATGAAGATTTGATGTGAATGTGAACAGCTAGGAACGTTCTGGTGGCATTAGAAGACTGTATGTGTGTGTGTGTTTTTGAAAGGGAAGACAGTTTCTGGAGGTGAGGAAGGGTGGTAGCAGCTGCGCTGGATTGCCTTCATAGTTGGATCTTAAAATAAAGTCTTGCGACTAAATCCCTAGTGTGCATCCTACTTTAAAATAATGATGACGGGTGGCCGGAACCATTGTGCAACCAGGCAGCAGGTCCTCTACCACCGTGTTATCTTGGTCTATACTCCCTTGAAGGATGCTGCGAAGGCTAGAAGTTTGCACCAGTTTTGATGGTGTCGTCTTGCTGGTGGTGAATAGCGCACATGTGAGGAACCTGAAATTAGATACCCGAAGAGGGTGATCTGCCCAAATTGACTGTTGGTGCCCAAGAAGGAGTGGAGGTCTCACACGAGCACGTTCCTGTTGTGTTTCGAACAGCCCAAGAAGCATATGCCTGATCTAATGCGTTGACGCTGACACCCACGCCTATGTGGAGCCATCTTGTTTTGTCATTTGTAGGATTGCGCAAGGCATCCTGCGGGGCATCCCAATGGAGTGTCAGGACTGTAGAAGATGAATCCTTTGGTGAAGTAAATGCAACTATGAACTTTACGGATGCCTGCATTTTTCAGTTAAAGGCACACCCTCCACAAGCTAAGAAATATTATGTTCACTTTGATTTTTAATATGTATACTGTTAAACATCCTTAGATTATATTGACATGCTAATGTAGTGGTTGATATAAATTGCCTACAGTTGAGGTACTGCAATGTGTTGTGAAGGGCCTTCCTGTTTGCTACATTTTCTGAAATCTTCGTTATGAATCGCACCATGAACAGCACACCTGTGATTTTATTCAATACCTACCGATGATTAAAATGAATGTCAAATGGTCTTCCACCACTGCCATTTTTAGCGGATCCAGGAGAACCTCTCATTGAATGGGACATGTGGATTGATTTATATCAGACGTATGTTGAAGTTTTGAAGAAAGCGAATGTACTGCACAAAGACACTTCCATCTTGTGGAGTTGTCTCTTACGGCAGTGTATTTAAAGTGATTTTAAACAATGCTCACTTCGAAAAATTCTATGAATTTTAACGTGTACCATATTGCTACTAGACAGTTGCAAGAGAGATAAGTAAAAATGAAGTGAATGTTGTGTTGGAGAGGTAAAGTTCTATTCTAGAAGTCAAGAAGAAGGGGAGGATAAAGGTCAGTACGTGTTCTGCATTGAGAGCTTATTGAAGACAAATTCCAAAAAAATACAGGACCAGTCATGGGAAGGCACTAATACCACAACTTTGAAGGTAGCAGTTAGTGCAGGGAGAACTATTGACTTATCTGAAAAATGTGTACAGGAAGTCCTTAAGTAACAGGATAGTTTAAGCGTGAATGTATCAACAAAAAAGCATTGGCAATGCCAATAGGTCTCGCCGATGCAAGATCTATTGGCTTTGTCATTATTTTTAGCTGCGCTGTACATGCTTTTATGAGGCTTCCTTCAGCATAGCAGGATTGATAGCCTGGTTGCCTGAAGCAACATCTGTGCAGCTGTGACCTATGCTTGCAGATGCAAGGTCAGTGTAAGCTCCAAAAGCAGATAACATCACATGGTCTGGGGTTGCAATACTAATGCAAAGGCATGAAGCGTTGTCGAAAGACACCTCTGTGTTGCCAAAACAGTGTTACATATAGGTATATGGGCAGAAGTAGATGTAAAGATAGTTTATTAACATTCCCATGCCTGGCTGAGCAGGCAGTGTATCAGAGCAGGGGGTGCCCACACAAATGGGAAAAGATATGGGGGGCCTTGGTGAATTACAGGAACGGTTTGTTAACAACACAACAGGGGGCTCCAGACCCTTTAGGGAAAATACGGACAGGATGTATCAAACACCATGTTGATTGGTAATGTGGGACAAGGGGAGGCCTATACTATGGATATTGCTATGTAATTGTGTATGCCAAACCACGTACTATGTATACTGCAATGTTTAGGCTGAAGCACATGTTGGTTGTTCAATAAAAAGAATTAAAAAAACAAAACAAATCCCCAAACCCAAAAATAAAATTAATGTGATCTTGTGTAATATTACTAGTGCTCATGTAAAGGCACTCGGGTCATTCCTATGTGACTCTTAAAGTAAATCCATTTGTATATCTTCCTTGAGTGACTTTACTATTTGTACATTTGCAATTTTTCTTTCTGTTTGTATCTCTTCTTTGTGTGGCTTTACTTCTTGTACATTTGCAATTTTTTCTGTTTGTATTGATGTGTTTTATCTAGGAACCCGATTCAATATTGTGACTTTATGCCCCTGTACGGTTATAATCAATAATATCCCTATAATGGCATAAGAATCAGATCCATATTTCAGTAAATCGCCTTTGCAGTCCAAGGCACGGCAAAAGCTACTTCCTTGGATTCCTAGAGAACACACCGAGTTCTTTCGACACACCAAACCTCCAGCAACCTGGGAAATCCCCGCTTGCTTTGTTTTGATTTGTAATAGAACTCCTGCGAGCACTGTAAGAACGGCCAGTTCTTAGTGACATCTATATTGACGTCTTATATCCAAACCTTACGTCAAACTCAGCACCTTTCAGGTATAAATATACCAACGTTGCCTTAAGCAAACACACGGTGGTGGTTTTGGAGCAGAGCAGCTAATCTACTTTCCGAGAGCCCAGCAGACGCGAGAAGCCCACGGACGCTCCCCCTCCTCTTTGACGCGCTGAGAAAGACGCTGTCTTTTCTCCTGCCGAGAAAATCCAGCTCTGGCGTTTCCAGCCTACCCTTGCGGGTGACTGAGCTATCGAGTCCTGAGAGAGAGATACCAGACCTCCTACATTCTATTCCCAAGGTACAGTGCTGACTAAACCCTTAGAGAGAATTCTTGAACAGATCCTTGGCAACAAACCTACTTAACTTAAACTGCTACTTACTTACTCCTTCCCAAGTATTAGGCTTAGGTCAGGTACACCGGGGTAGGCGTAGTTTAGAAGCACCAGTTGAGGACGTTAGCCTATGTATATATGTATGTATATATTTTATCCATTTTAAAGTGTGTTATGGCTAAGAAACCATATCAATGCTTTTACAGTATTATTTTATAAAACTCCTTTTACTGTACGTACTTTACTTTATATTAAGTATTGCAATTGTGGCAATTCATTTCTCTTGCATGAGAAGGAAGACTACTCAATAAATAATACCTTTTATTGAAAACGCCCGTCTCTCTATTCTCTGCACTCTGTGAAACTAAGTATGCACATCTGACTGAGTGAAATAACTGTCTATTGTTTCACACGACTCTAGAGATTGACTCTTATTCTGAGGGAGCAAAGTTGTCATGTTTATGCGGTTGTCGGAAGCTGAATCCCTTCTTGTCTGAGCCAGGGAAGCTGATCACTTCCTATTCAGTCAAGAAAGTTTCCAGTGACCTCTGAGCTAGCTGGCGCAAACCTAAATTAAGTCTAACATAGTCAGTAGAGACCTAGAAGACCTCACTCCTACGTCTACATTCCTGTTTATGTTATTCCAATGCGCAGAGCCTATGGGGAAAATAGGAACTACACTACAGTATCTTTTATGTAATGCATGTAATCCTAAGTCCTTATGTTTTGCAACTGGTTCTTATGTAAAGCGCTCTGACACCTTCGGGTAAAGTTTGCGCTATATAAAATCGCATTAAATCAGCGGTAGAAGTGGGCGGGGACGGAAGGGCACGGCGTGCCCCTACTTCTAAAAATTATTTCAGCCCGTTCCCCTACTTCTTTCTTTGAAAAAAGCATCCCGGGACGGCAAGAATAGTCCTACTTAAAATGATAACTTTTTTTTCAACTACCAGGGGCTGCTCGCACTTCTCTGTTGAACTCCAGAGGCTGCAGCAGCCCCTCCCTGAGCTCGCACAGACTGTGGGCGGGCTCATTGTCGTTCCGATTGAGGCTGATTATCCCCTTTGGAATGACAATGCGCCGGCCCTCTGCCTGCCTTTAGCACATGCCAGTGAGATCTGCATGAGGTGTCTCTGGTATCTGGGTGCAGGCCATGGCTCGTTGTGCAACATATATACGAGATGGGTCTGCAAATGCGTAGTCAATACTTTAAAACAATCCCGCTGGGGCGTGAGAGGTGCGCTGTGGGCAGTGTAATCTGCTGTTTGGAAAACACAACCCTGACGTCGACGACGCGGAGGAGGCAAGGAAAAGCATTACATTCGATCAAGCTATTTTTATAGACAGTATACTTGTAAAAACACTTGAGGCTGTCAAAGGCGTGCCCGAGGGTGCTTGCTTCTTCTAATGCGTTTTATGGAATATTTGTTTTGCTGAGTGCTCTAAGCTGTGTTTTTATAAGTGTGTTTTGCTGCTCGGTACGTGATGTATTAAAGGGGAAATCCGGCGAATATTACATTAGTCTCAACACCCAGCAGACGTATTGAACAAGGGAACATCGTGGGATGCCTACTGTTGGGGATTGTTCGAAAATACAGGTCTTGATAAAGAGAACGGGGTTTTCCTTTAAACTGCCAGACCCCTTTAACTGGAGGACCACGTGATCTTAAGCCCTCCTCTGCGATCCTGTGGCCTTTAAGGTGTGAGGCTCTGCTCAGGGGAGAAGCCAGAAAATCAAAATGCCCCGAACTTTGAACTACACTTATAATGGCAAGCAGCACGTGACGAGAGAGTGCTTTGCACTCCCTAAAAGAGCAGCCTTCACTGCTCCATCCAACCAAGGAAGTAGTCAAAAAATTAGAATGCCCCCCATTTTGCAGTAAACCTCTGATGCACACCAAGCAAAATAGGTAAATGTGCCCATCCTCCACTCGAATAGCTCCCTGGTCTCTTTAATCCAAGCATCTATCCAGTCATCAATTCAGCCACTATCTCACCTTTACATTCTGTCATCCATGAATTCATTTATTCATCATTCAATCTATTCCTATCCCAAACGTTCACCAACTCCGCAACCCATCGATTCACTCTGCCATCCGTCCATCATACACTTCCATTGCCATCCATTCATTTGTCTTTTTACTCACTCATCTATCAATCCTTTTACTATGCCATCCTTTCACCTTCACATCCACCTATCCATTCACTCATCCTCTTACCCACACATCCATCTATCCTCTCATCCATCCTTTCACCCTTCCTTCCATTCAATATGTTATGTTATGTTAAGATAGTTTGTAAAGCGCACAGCTGCCCCAGCAACGGGTCGTCCCGGCACTGAGCAACAATAACAAAAAATACTGCAAAAGAATCCCACACAGATATGAGAAACAAGGGGGCCGAGACGACAAAAGAGGAGAAAAGGAAAGCTTACTGCGAGAACAAATGGGTTTTTATCGGTCTCTGGAAGGTCAAATAATTATCCATGGTCCGTATATGAGACGGAAGGTCATTCCAGAGCTTGGTAGCCAGTGCGCGAAACGAGCGACCACCAGCACGGGCCCTCTGCACGCGTGATATAGAAACCAGGTGTTTACTGACAGAGCGCAGATGACGCCGGGGAGTGTAGAACAAAAGCAGGCCAGATATTATGCCAGAGGAGGGAGATTTCAAGATCTTAAATGCAAAGCAAAGAGATTTAAACTCCACCCGTCTCTCCACTGGTAGCCAATGTAGCCTCCGAATAGTACTAGAGGTGGAGTAGCGATTGGGCATGGCAAGAAGCGTTATTGACCCCTAGGTAGAGCACATTTGTATAATCCAGTCTATATATTCTTTCCATTGTTCCCTCTTCTATTTACCCATCTTGCTTGCTCTTCCACTGACACTGTATTCCTTTATAGCTCTAATTATTAGCTTTTGTCTGCCGAGTTACAGACAGAATAGACCTATAAAGAACCCCGTCCTCACTGTAGCTGCTAAAGCAGGGGGTTCAGGCTGCTCTTGCATCCAACCATTTACGGAGCTATATTCTCACCTATCTGTCCATCTTCTTCATCATATATCCCAAGCCGCGGCCTGTGCAGGTAAGATCGGTGGGGATTTTGACAGACGACAACGAGGGAAAATGTATTACTTATTTAATTTTCCCTCGTGGTCGTCTATCGTATTGCCCCCCCCCCCCAACCCCATCTCACCGCTCTTACCTGCATGGGCCGCAGCTGCCCTCACCCTTGCTGGAGCTCCCTGCATGAATAAATAGACTTATATCGCTGTGTTTGGTGGAGGACTGACGCTTATGGTGGTGGCCAAAAGCCCTCCGTAGTGCAGGATATGATTAGATGTGAGGAATCAGTGTTCTGACCAGTTAGAAGGACCCAGGCTGAGGCCATGCGTTGCAGAGTCAGATCACCTGTGGAATTGGGGTCAGCCTAGGTACAAGATTACAGGGATCTGCTGTGTCAAAGTGGCGACGTGTGACACAGGCAGGCACACCAGTCTGATTGTGGGCAAATTACTTAATCTCCTGGAGCCTAAAACAAATACAAAAAATAATGGGTCCTTATAAGTGCTGGAATTAGAAAACAATTACACTTGAGAACCCATAAATTGGAGGTTAAGGTGTGGCAGCGGAAAGGGGGTGCAGTCACAATGAGAAAAGCTTGAAAAGCAGAGTCTAGCAGTCAACTTATAGATTTATTTTACAACAAATCTGCCACAATGAAATTGGCACTGAGGACATATGTGACAGTAAATCTGTGCTAGATTACTTAACTGATCACAAAGAGGCATTTAAAAACACTTGCTGCAGAAATCATCATGCGCTCAGTGTAGGAAGGTGAAATCTGACTGCATGGTTACTCCCACATTTTTCCTGGTGTTTTGCTGGTTTTCGACTTAGTTTGGCTGGGATCCTGCTATTCATGACCCCAGCCTATCTGCTTTCTCCCTAAAAGGATTGCTTGTACTTTAGGTACACCACAGATTGGATTCTGGGGTACAATTGTAAGTCCCTATATGGTATCCCAGAGGCCCAGTAACTGGTGTGGGATGTATGATTCCTCCATGGTAGAACCAGGGGTAGAAGTGGGCGGGAACGGAAGGGCACGGCGTGCCCCTACTTCTAAAAATAATTTCAGTCCGTTCCCCTACTTCTTACTTTCAAAAAAGCATCCCGGGACGGCAAGAATAGTCCGACCTAAAAACAATAACTTTTTTCATTAGATTCCAGGGGCTGCTCACACTTCTCTGTGAACTCCAGAGGCTGCAGCAGCCCCGCCCTCCCCTGAGCTCGCACAGACTGTGGGCAGCCCCTTGTCATTCCGATTGAGGCTGATTACCCCCTTTCGAATGACAATGCGCCCGCCCTCTGCCTTTAGCATATCAAGTGCCATTGAGATCGGAGTTGGTGATTACAGAGGAGCTTTCCCCAGACAGAGTACGTGGGGAACTTGACACCATGTTTAATTTGTTAATGTTGTACACAGAGTCAATTGAGCAGGAGCAGTGACCAGACAGAAGAGGCGACTGGAAAGGAGAGGTACTAGGGCAGGAGAGGTGACCGGGCAGGAGAAGTAACGGATAGGAGAAGTGATGGGGCAGGAGAGTTGACGTGTCAGGAGCAGTGACGGGACAGGAGAGGTGACGGGGGCAGGAGAGGTGATGGAGCAGGAGAAGTGAAGGGGCAGGAGCGGTGATTAGGCATAGGCAGGAGCGGTAACCGGCAGGAGCAGTGAACGGATAGGGGCAGTGAACAGATAAGAGCAGTGAATGGGGCAGGAGAAGTGATGGGACAGGAGTGCTGCCCGGGCAGGAGTGCTGACCGGGCGGAGGAGCAGTGACGGGGACAGGAGAAGTGACGGGGACAGGAGAAGTGAAGGGACAGGAGAAGTGAAGGGACAGGAGAAGGAGAAGTGAAGGGACCAGGAGAAGTGACAGGACAGGAGAAGTGATGGTACAGGAGAAGTGACGGGACAGGAGAAGTAACGGGACAGGAGAAGTAGAAGTGACGGGACAGGTGAAGTGACGGGACAGGAGAAGTGACGGGACAGGAGAAGTGACGGGGCAGAAGAAGTGACGGGGCAGGAGAAGTGACGGGGCAGGAGCGGTGACGGGGGCAGGAGTGGTGACGAGGGCAGGAGCGGTGACGGGGGCAGGAGAAGGGAGGGGGCAGGGGAATTGATGAAGCAGGAGTGTTGATTGAGCATGAGTAGGAGTACTGACTGGACAGGAGCAGTGAAAGGGCAGGAACAGGCATTTCCCAGGGCGACTTGAAGGGTAGAGGGCCAGTGTAGTTTGGGGGAACGGTTTTGTAGAAGTGCAGGAGTTTTAAAAACACTGCAAAGTTATTTGTATATTTAGCAGGTTTCGGTCAACAATACAAGTGCCAAGATAACTTTGGTGATCAATGTACCTGCTGGAGAGAGATGGGAGCATGTTTTGTCTAGTGGCTGCTTTACTCTAAGGTAGTGCAGAGGGGTAATATGCCTGCTGCAAAGAACATGTACCATGCATATCAAAGAGCAATATATTATGTGCATAGTTCAGTGGGCTTTGTGTTCACTTCCCGAATGAAAGGACACTTGAATACATATGGCCTGGCAGTTCGGCCTGGACTGTTCCCATTGGGCGCAGAATCTAGACTGATTTGCATATGGCTGGGTCCAAACTGGAATGGCATGGTGAGCAAAAACCGATGGATTTAAGCCCAGATCTCTGAACTGGGATGAATGTATGACATTGTTCTGCATTCTGTCCATCAATTGTTCTTTTTTGCATTTGTCACCCGAGTGGGACGGGTATGCTCAGACATGAGTCCCGTGCTCTCCATGCCACTGGAATCAAGCTATCCTGGCTGATGAGGGCTGAAAGCCCGAAACCGGTCCTAGGTTGCTTGTTTCCAGTCCAGGGAGGACCTGGCCTGGCAGTTCGGGCTGGACTGTTCCCATTGGGCTCAAGGGTCTTGAATACATATGGCCTGGCAGTTCGGCCTGGACTGTTCCCATTGGGCGCAGAATCTAGACTGATTTGCATATGGCTGGGTTCAAACTGGAATGGCATGGTGAGCAAAGAAACAATGGATTTAGGCCCAGATCTCTGTACTGGGGTGAATGTATGATATTGTTCTGCATTCAGTTGTTCTTTTTGCTATATTATGATTGAGCAGCTAGCTGGCTGACATGAATATGAAGGAGCCTTTGTGGGTTTCCGTGAGTCTAGATTCTCCTGAAGAATCCCTTTCTCTTCTGAGCCCTGCTTAACACATGTGTACAGGAGGAGCCCTGTATTCATGACCTCAATGTTTGAGACAAAAAATAATCATGGATTTCTGAACAATGAGTAAAAGCATTTAGGTAACATGTTGTTCCTGCTTATATTTCGCACGCTTTACATAAACCTGTATTCCCTATGAGTGTTTGCTTTTTCCTGAATTAAACCTCAAACATGTTTATCCATTGTTTTAATTAAATAACGATATAAGCTGTAACTGGTCAGTGAAATGCTGAACGTACAAAAAATTGGTATGTTTTGCTATTTCTAGCCACACCCCTGACTCCGCCCACTGATTCAATCTTCGGTTATTCCCGCCCCCTGATTCTCCACCCACAGTTCCCCTGCTTTTTTTCCCCACTTCGACCACTGCATTAAATAAATAAATAAAATACTATAAATAAATGAGGAGTGGATGGAATCGAGGCGAGGTTTGGTGTGGGCAGGAGGGAAAGGGCAGCAGGGGGCAGTGGAGACGCTCACAATGGAGGTAGCAGGAGACTGAGGGAGGGAAGCAGCACATTCTTAGTATCTCCATCGGTACGCCGTTGCCCACAGCCCCCAAACCAAAAATAACACACAGACACCAGTTATTGGAATGAAGAAGCTGCAGGTTTATTTGTTGTACAAATAAAAGGTGGGTTAACTTACAGGCGACCCCGTCCGCCCTGCAACCCCTTGTTGCAGGGTACCTGAAGTTGAGCGCCAGAGACTGGGTGGAGCGGGAGAAAAGAGGCCTGCAACACAGACCCAGTGATGCATGCGGATAAAAGCAGAGATAAGAAGCATGCGCAGTAGGTGATACAAAAGCGGAGGCAGAAAAAAAAGACTGAAAGCCATCAAATGCTGCACACAAAAAGAATGTGCCCAAAGTGCATTAGTTTGCGAAATAAAAGAAAAAAAGAACGAAAAATCCAGATACGGTTGCCGTGCTGATTATAGGAAAAATATACCTTGGAAATAGCAAGTGCGGCGTCCATGAAGCGGGCGCCCTGCTGATACATAAGCCTAGTCAGACCTCCCCCCCACCCTCCTTCCCGAAAAAATAGTGCTGGAACAAACATAGATTAAAAAACGTGTAAGACCACATGTAGCAGAGGCATTCTGATGGGAGGGTCCGAATCACTAACAGGTGGGACTAATTAAGTAAGCTAACCTATCAAAAGCAGGCATGTATGACGGGCAGGAACAAATGGAAAAGAAGGGAGGGGCTGCAAGCCACAGTCTAGATTATAAATTGCCACCCAGAGCAGGAAATGCGATGCCCAGCCTCGACCTAAAAAATGACACCATGAAATTATAGAAGAAGGGAGATAATACCCAAGGTAGTGGAATATATAGTAATAATAAAATAAACAGTTGCTACCTATGTGGGAGTTTCTCAGTGGAGTGGGTGGAGTTGCCCTGCTATAAAAAAGATCTGCAATGGATGTAAAAAGGAGGGGCATTTTGCTAGGGTGAATACTGAACAACCGTGAGGTGGACGGGGGTGGGGACTGGTAAACTGTGTGACAGAGTATTATGGGGGAGTTTGAGAAAACCCTGACAAACGTGATGGGGTAATACTAACAATAAGTGAAAGTGGCTATGAAAGTAAAAACGGGGGAGGTTTTGATGGATGATATGCTGGTGGTGGTCATGGTTGATTCATAAGATTGGTACACCGTTATTAGTATGGTTGTGTTTGAGAAATAGTGGGGAAGAAGAAAATTAGAACACACCACAGGACACCCCGGGAACTATCCGGGCACAACAATGATCTTTTGGGATATTTTTAGTCAGATACAAATTTTTAGGGTTGGAGAACAAGGGGAAAGTGTTTTTGTATCCAGGAAGGGAGAATTCGTTTTGATTGGTTGCACCAGGAATACCCAGGTATGCAGTTGGATTCGAGAGCTAATCCCCCAGCGAGAGTGAGTTTATAGGATAGATAGTAGAAAAATATGCAGCAATTGAAAGGGAATTTAAAGAAGTTTTTAAAGAACAACCGCACAAATCTGACAAAAAAATTAAGGAATGTGGCCTTCTCTTACAGGGATATAGTTAAAGTGATTCTGCAAGACTTGTGTTCAGGGAACACCAGTAGAATTTTCCCTTAAGCGCTTAGGGTATTTGTGTTTGTGTGTGGACCTGCGTTGTCTTAAGGATGTCGTATGGACTAAGCTTTCATGTGCCAAATCTCCTATTATCTGTAGCTGGAGCATATGCATTTTCAACAATCGACTTCACAAGTGCTTATCACCAAATTGAACTTGAAGACTTTCTAAGGATTCTAAGCACTTTACGGCCCTCATCATGTCAGAAGGGATATAGCAATATAGCCCTATACCATTTAGATTGGAGAGCGCATCTGCAATCTTCTAAAGGTTGATGAATAAAATACTGAAGAGAGTTGATGGATCAGTTTTTTTTTCAAGATTACTTTTTTAAATAAATAAACTTTGTTGATTCCCATATACAGGTAAAGAAAACAGTCAGTTCAGATGAGCTTTATTATGATAATGGAGTACAATATACTTAGGAGAAGATGCAATGATTTTTTAAATTCAAGTGGTAGAAGCATAAATGGCTACCTTTGTATCATGCTGAAGTGTATGATTGTAATGGCGTCCTTACAGTTAGTGCTCAAGTCAAGATTGTGTTGGAGGAAACCTTTGAGAGCCTCCCTGTTGTCGAATAGAGCAACTCTGAGTGTGGTTACTCGAAGGTCACATTTTGAATTGTTGAGAGGATGGGAACCGAATTAGTCCTTTTGTGGTTGATGTATCAGTAGAAGAAGAGGACAAAGGGTGGTGATGGTGTGGAAATGAAGGAACGAGTGAAGACGTAGCTACAGAAGATGAAATGGTCGATGGGCGAGATGCGAGGGTGTAATTGTGGGTCTTACACCATGTTTGTGCTTATCTCTCATGAAGTGGAGAACCATGATGAACTATTCTAATGCCCAAAGGGTAGGGCAAGTTAAATTGGTAAATTTATCACAGCAGATGAAGAATATATGGCGGTGACTCAGGGCCTGATGTCTTCTTAGATGGGTGGCCTGTTTCTCCGTCATGGTGAGGGATCGAATTAGTCCGTTGTCCTGAGAGAGGTACCGCCTGCTAAATTGTGAAATGACCGCCAATTACTGGTCACTTCCTAAAGCATTGCAGGAACCGCTGTCCCTGAGATTCCTGTCAGTGCTTTTTGAAGTTTGGTGCAGGGATCAATCAACATGACAACGGTTTTGATTTTATTTTCAAAAAGAAAATGCTCCCCACGCCATGGAAGACCGCTCTCATGGCAAGGGGAGCATTTCACTTCCCCTTGTCGCCAGGGTTTCCCATGCAGTAAAAGCTGACCGCTATGCTAATTCCGCCCTTATAAATTAGGTGGGCCAAATGAGAAGCCGGCCTCCGACAGCCCTTACTCCGCAGGGCCGTCGGAAGGGTTTATTCACCGCGGAGATGGAGTAGAATCAGCTGTGATGAAACATAAGGGCCACCCACTTTTAAATCTGGCCGGCAGACCCCAGTCTTGGCAGTGTGGATACTCCGTCGCTACGGAGTAGGCATGCCGCCAAAATTGAAATCAGACCCTCAGTCTGGAACCGTGGCTATGTTGGGACATGCCTGCGCTTGGATTCCTGAGTGGTTACCAAAAACACAAGGAGCAGGACAGCCTGCTGGGGACTGATGAGCGGTTCCCACCTAGCAAAGGTGTAGACTGAGGGGCAGATTTACAAGAAAGGGACACATCTGTAGAGATGCGTCACTTTCCCTGCACCACCCTGAGAAACCCTTGCGCCACGATGGATACGCCGTATTTACAATACAGCGCACCATGGCACAAGGATTGACAGATGCATCAGAAATTCTGACATACCTGTTGGGGCAAAAGTCACGCATTGCTGGAGTCGTGTCGCAAGCACGACGCAACTCCAGCAAAGCATTTTGAGACCTATCCTCATTATGCCTGCTTCAAGCAGGTTTTGATGCGTCGAAGAAGTGACACAGTGAAATCTTGTAGATTTCACTGCATCACTTTTACTAGGCTTTCCTGCGTGGGAAAGCCCACCCTGCATACATTATACCTGACGCAGGTATAATGTGATGCAGGGCTTTACAAAGTGACGCATCGCCCTAGATACGTCACGTGGTAAATTGGCCGCATTTTTTACCCCACCGCTGCATCAAAGAGTGACGTGACGGTGGCGCAAAAGTGTCCCAAGGGGCTTGTAAATATGCCCTTATAAATCCCAACGTTCACATGGACCACAGATCTTTACCACTCTCTATTCTATTTGACAGTAACCTGCCCTCGTAGGCCGCTCCTCAGGGGTTTTAATGTCAGGAAACTGACTTGTGTATGTAATGTTACTGCTCTCTTGTAGAGCGCTCTGTCACCCATTCAAGACTAGTTTGCTCTGTTTAAAAACAGCAAAAGATGAATATAAAAATGAGGCGCGCAGCTCCTCGTCCCTGTGGCGGGGCAGATATTCAATCTCTCTCCGCTTCCTGTGTAAGCACTTATTCATACTTTACACCTCCCTTCTAGGGACAGGGGGATGTATCATAGGGTGCACCTCTGCTTCTGTAGCTGGCTTCTTTATTAACCGGCAGAATGATTGATTACAAAGTCAGTGTCTCCCTGAAAGAGTCAGGGGTCAAATGGATTATTTATTCATTGCCCGCCCCCTCTCAAGGTGACTGATGCATGTACACCCCCTGGTACTGAGTCGCAGTGTTTCATTTGGGGTGTCAGGCAGTGTATCACAGCTGATATTTGAGTCTTCTGTAGCACTTCTGCGCCAACAGAATATGTTGGCGCTTTGCTAGTGACTCATTAGCACATACATAGGTGAAAAGAGAGTTAATACTGAAAACTCGACGTGCAAACACGTGAAGAGATGGGTGCGTTAGGAGAGTGTCGTAGAGTAGTGATAGAGTAAACTAGCCTCGTGTGTCCAAGTGGAAGCTGCCAGGCCTGCTCAATTTTCTTAGAAAGATAAGGTTTTCCGGAGGTAACAAGCATTGGCAAAGCAAACAGGTCTCGCCTGTGCGAGAGCTATTGGCTTTGCAAATGCCTTTCAGCCATGTTGTACAGCAGCATGGCTGGAAGTATGAAACAAAAGCATGACGCAACCAGTGCTGGGGCTTCGTCAGAGAGGTTTTTTTCCATACAGTACGCAGACGCAAGAACGGGGGAAGGGATTGGGGTACGGGCAAGCAATGGCGATGGGGAGGGGTGATGGAAGGGCGCAACAAGCCAAGAAATTGAAGAAGCGACATGAACAGGGTTAGAAGAATAGTAAATCACAGCACGAGCAGAGGATGGACACTAATCAGGAGGAATCCAGCTGTGATTGTTCCTTGCTCTAGAGCAGAGGTCTTCAAACTTTTGTAGGTTGAGCCCCACCATCTCAATTTTTTTAGATGTTGGGCCCCCCCACGACCTGACAGAAATTTCTGGAATCGACCGCCACGTGCATATCACGGGTCATATCCGACAAATAATGTTGCTAAATCTGTTTGCAGCTCTGCGGCTTGCGCGTTAGTTCTGCTACAATGTAATTGTAGAATTAAAGTTAGACACACTTCCAGGCCGGGCTGACACACGCAGCCAGTGACCCCCCACGCACGCATTTACCCTGCACACAGCTTCAGTTCTCTCACCCCTCGCAGCGCACTCTCACCCTTAGCAGCACCCCTCTCAAGCTTCAAAGCCATCGCTGATGCATATTTATCTTATGCAACTAACAACCATTGACAAAGACAATAGTCCTGGCTTGTAGTAGATGTAATGTTACATGTATATGGATGGAATGATGAAGCAGCAAAATACCAGTGGGGCATGTTTTTTTTACATATTGCATAGCAGTTGAGCTTCTGTGAAACCTGGCTTAATATAAAAAAAAAAGTGCTATGATGCGTGCACCATTGACTGTGTCATAGTGTTTTTTTTAATCATAAGCTATGTTGTGCAGCAGCTCTAGTGCTGTGTAATATGTAAAATAATTGAAAGCCAATAGATTTTGTAAAGGTGTAACCCGCTGGCTTTGCCAGTGCTTGTTACCAGAGGAGACTTCCTGCCTCCCACTGCAGCTGAAGCATTTCAGCTCCAGCAATTAACCCCCTCCTGGGACGTGAACTCTTAGCACTTAGCAGACAAAAGCACGGCACAGCGCGCCCAGTGATTTCCCCTCCCTCCCCTTCCACACCCTCTGTCACAGGAGTTCGTTAATGAAAAGAAATTCCCATTTGAAATGGGTAAATACTTGCCACGCGGATATCAGTGTTAAGGACGGTACACAGACAAAATATCGAAATTTAAATATCGATATACAATTATATCGAAGTTTAAATATCGATGGGACAAAATATCGAAGGTAAGTAATATCGACAGTCTTAATATCGATCTTAGTATGATATCAGTAATATCGAAGTTTTAAATATCGATGTCAAAAATATCGAAATAATAACTTCGATGTTACTAATATAATTTTTTTAATAAATTTAGTGTATATTATATTGTATTTAGTATGTTTTATTAATTTTTAATGTAATTTAATTAAATATTGTCTATTACTACTGTAGCGGGTTGTGGGTTTATAGGGGAATAGGGTGGGAAGTAATTTAATTATGTTAAATTAATTATAAATTAGTAGGAATTATTAATTGATTAATTGAGAATTCATTTTTAATTAATTTTAAATAAAATTGATTAATTGATAAATATGTTCTGTAGCGGGTTATGGGTTTATAGGGGAATAGGGTGGGAAGTAATTTAATAATAATTAATTAATTAATATATGTTTGTAAATATTTTATTTAATAATTAATTGGTAATTAATTTATATTAATTAGTTAATTAATTAATATAATGTTGTACATATTTTTAATTATTAATTAGTTGGTAATTAATTAATATTAATTAGTTAATTACAATAATTAGAGTAATTTTTTTAACATATATTTTTTTGTTATTCTTAATTAATTAATTGGGAAAAATAATATTAATTATTAAATTAAATTAATTACAGCTAATGTGCTAATATATTTACTTTATTGTTATTGTTAATTAATAATTAATTGGTAATTAAATAATATTAATTAATTTTGGGTAAAGGAGTATTTTTAGGGTTCAGGGTCAGTTTTCAGTTTTTGGGTAAAGGGGTATTTTTAGGGTTCAGGGTCAGTGTTCAGTTTTTGGGTAAAGGGGTATTTTTACGGTTCAGGGTCAGTTTTCAGTTCTTGGGTAAAGGGGTATTTTTAGGGTTCAGGGTCAGTTTTCAGTTTTTGGGTAAAGGGGTATTTTTAGGGTTCAGGGTCAGTTTTCAGTTTTTGGGTAAAGGGGTATTTTTAGGGTTCAGGGTCAGTTTTGGGTTTTTGGGGTACAGGGATATTTTTAGGGTTCAGGGTCAGTTTTGGGTTTTTGGGGTACAGGGATATTTTTAGGGTTCAGGGTCAGTTTTGGGGTACAGGCGTACAGGGTAAAAATAAAAAATAATTACATTAAATCAATTAAATGAAATTAAAAAAAAGAAAATTACATTAAAATATTAAGTGTTTTATTTATTTTAAATGTATATGTATTAGTTTTAATTTTGTTTTAATATTTTTATTTAATATTTGTAAAATTATATGTATTTTAAAATTATTTTTACATTATTATTAATACATTTAAAAAAACGATATTTTTAACTTCGATATTTTTGTACTACGATATTATTTTTTCGATATTTTTGTACTTACCTTTATGAAGATATGACTCCGATATTTTTGATGTCGATATTTTTGTGCCTATATTTTTGTATTTCGATATTCTGTCTGTCGATATTATGTCAGACATTCGTTAAGGACAACAAAAGTAAGATGTTAGGGTCGAGTGCGCGCCCCCCCTGGGATGGTGTCGCGCCCCCCTGGGGGCGGGCCCTACAGTTTGAAGAACTCTGCTCTAGAGAAAGAAAAGGAAATGACACCTGGCATGCGCTGGCCAATTAGGTGGCAAAAAAAAGAGTGACAATGAAGCTAACCAATGGTAAGCAGCTAAAGCCCAAAACCCCTCACAACAAGGGCGCTTGTGTTGTCAGCAGACCAGACCTTTCTGGGAAAAAGAGAATCGATATCTAAGGCTTTGACCTGGAGGGTCCTCTGGCTTCTGGGGTCTAACCATCCATCTGAGATGGTTGTTAATGACAATTAGGATTCCATGGGATGGTGCCTGGTTTCCCTCGCAGTCAGTCCATGCCTCAGTGGTGTTCTTCTGACAGGAGGCGGGGCTGCAGACACTGCTTGCTGCTTAGTATGGGTGGAGCTCCGGGAACTCGGGGAGGTCAGATCCTCTAAAGGCGGACTTCAGTAGACACGGCTTCCATGTGCAGCAACAGTAGTAATCAGCCCCGCGTTGGAGGCCAGGCCTGCTTCACCTTCCTATAATTGGTGGAAGGAGGTTCTAGTCCAACGCTTCTCCACCACCATGCCAGTGACACCCACGAGGCCAGACTCTGGGCCTAGAGGTGCCTGCAGACCGGTGCAACCCTCCTGCAGCATTCGAAAGATTCGGAGAGCTCCAGTGCGCAGACTGTTCGCTGCCTCCCCAAATGTATCCAGCGGTTGAGGATCACACATCTGCGGTCTCTCGAGCTGCATGCAATCGGCTACATTGGGATCAGATTTAAAGACAAGCTCAAGCGCAGGAGTTTACACGTAGGATCTCATAATACACACAAGTGTATCTATCAGTGGTGCAGCAGTGACCTTGGCACGGGGTCCCAGAGGTAAAGGGGCCATAGTGTTTGTGTGGCAGTGTAGATCCCAAGACCATATATGGAGTGCGAAGCCATGCTGTGCATGGCCTGCGCATGCGCCGGCAAAGGACCATCGCTCGTAACGGCGTTTGCACTCAAGGTAGGGTGACCAACTGGCATGGGAGCAAATTCAGGACGGTGAGTGTAAAAATTCAGGACTAAGTGTCAAACTTCAGGACAAAAATTCAGGACAGGCGGTCAAAATTCAGGACAAAATTTCTGGACGAAAGGTATGTTTTACAGGCACATCAGAGGTGCTCAATATTATGTAAGTAACTAAATAGACAACCACTTAAGCACAAGTCAAAATAGTTTATATTAGGTTGAAACAATTGTATACTTCACGGTTTTTCAGTATGCACACAGCTTTGATCAACTGTGCAGGCCTTTTTGTGGTATTCCATATGATAATAATCTATTCATATGGTTACAACACTGGGTTGTCCAGTCTCATATTTTGTTTACAATTCATGGTCCTGAGCAGGCATGTTTGGTGAGAGAAATGGTTGGGAAGATCTGCTCGGATAGACATTGTGAGATGTAAAGTGGCACGCATAGGATGCAGCTAATCCATATCCAAAAATATTCATCCATTTGCAAACCTATCCATCAGGTATCCTTCCAGCCAACATTTCACTCATCCATCCACCCTTTCACTCATTCATCCATCCACCCTTTCAGTAGGCAGGACAGTACTAAGCGCGGCGGACAGTAGTGTCACAAGGGGCTTGTAAATCTGCCCCTAAATCTCTTGATCTTGACAGTGCAAATAAGCGCAGGCGATATTTTGTACCAAATATGAAAACTCCCAACAAAATTTCCTTTATTACCTAGCATACATCGTTGTGTCTTCGTGACAGAAGCAGTTATTTTCTATACCTCTTTAGCAATCTAAATGTTATGTTATGTTATGTTAATTTCGATTTATATAGCGCCAATTCACCAACAGGTCTCTTAGCGCTTGCTTTGGGAACCCGTCCTGGCTTTCCCTGCGAGATAACCCCTACTGAGCATCCCCAAGGTGAAGGTCAGGCATCCCATCGCAGTAGGGCCTAGTGGAGATTAAGCAAGCTATTGCCCAGAGTTGCAGAGTGTGAACCCATGATTCGAGTAGGCACAGAGGCGAGAATTATCGAGTCCGTGGACATTTTGAGCTCAAGACCCTGCCGCGTCGGGAATTGAACCCTGGTCCCGGGTCTGACCTCTGCATCAGGGTCTGCCTCCTCTAACCAGTGAGCCACACTTCTCCACAAATAACGCTTTGCACTGGGCACCCAGCCCTCAGGTGAGGAATCTGCAGAATTACAGAGCGTGATGCAACTATCAATAATACGGTTTTCAGGGTGGAGTAAATAGGGTTAATGCTAGAGTCCATGGAGGGCATGTGAGGAGAGGGTGGGAATGCATGGCCCCAGTGTCACCTTGAGGAAATATAAATTTTGGTCATGTTATGTTCCCTATCGTGTACCCCACCGACTCCATGTATCAAGCTTAAAGTACATGTAACTTCCCTCCTGTGTCAGCTATGAAGACGCAAACACATTTGCGTCCAACGTTAATATGTCCTCTTTCAGACCCACCCTGAATGGGTTGAATAGTCCGTTCCTAAGTATGCCATGCCAACGTCTTTTTGTGGTGTACTTCTACGTTTTTCAGCTCTAGCTGAGTAGGCCCTGAATTTCTGCCACCGAGCCTCTTTTCTGGCTTCTGACTCCGAGGGCCTCAGCCCAGGTTGCCTCTGTACCCGTGAACTCTGACTTACTTTCAGCGCGGCCCCTCGCGCTCAGCTCAGCCTGTTTTCTGCCAAGACTGACTTCAACCTTCGAATTATCTGATCTGCTCCTCGAAAATGCATTCCTGCCTACTAGTTTAAGTAAACATCCTCCCAGCTGCAGAGCCAAAGGGCCGGCCTGTCTCTGTGCAAGTAATTCAAGTAATTCATAGCCTCTGTTACCATGATCCCATGGAAGGCCCATGCCCCCACGCTTCTCCTGCAGACATCCAGGCGCTTATACACGCACTCTCAGTCAGTATAGAAATAACTTATGCCCCAGAGACCTTTCCGCCCAGATAGCTTAGTTCCTACAACATCAGATATCAGATATGATAAAAGTACAAGTTGATCTGACATGCCAGACTTCTGTCTCTTTCCGTCAGTTTGAATGTCAAATCCCCTGCACCCTCCAGTTACACGTCATGCACCCGTCATGCAGCTGCGCGCGCATCCAAGTTTCCAATTTCTGCTGACATTGCCAAATTTCTGTTCAGTGCCACCCACTTGTGTCACCTATCTGTGACGTTTCTAGCACACACCTCCAGTTCACGCCTAGTCCACGCCTCTTGATTACGTACTAGTAACACGTGTATACTGTTATCTTGTCTTCTCTCAGCTGTTACGCCTCCTGCATTTCTTCTTATGGTATAAGTCAAGTATATAAGCTATGTATTGTCAATAAAATGTTGCTCTATCCCTTCTGACACCCCTGTGGTGTTCAGAATATGATATCCTGGTCTTGACCATTCCTTTTTAAGGAATAAACCTCTAAGAAACTCTAACACCACGGACTCTGTCTTTTTTCTTCCGATCTGAGTTATTATTGATTAAGTACTTACCTGCATAGAAATGAAGATAGTAAATTAATTATTTACGTCATTCTGGCGCCCGAATAGGGACCCCTCCCCCACCTCACGCGCCGGTAGGTGCGTTGCAAGCTATGTCCCCTGCCATCAGCTAGACGGAACTTACGCGTACCGGCAGGATTTCCTGCATCTCCCTCTGGTCCACGGAGGTGACGAAGACTGCGATCAGTACCCAGACGAGGCGGTGAGGAGTGCGGAGGATCCCGACCAGAGCCTAGCCGAAAGAAGCAAGGTCCGAGGTGTCAAGAGGCCCACCAGTTTTCCGAAGTTTTCCGAAGTTTTCCGAAGTTTTTCGAAGTATCGAGTCGAGTCCAGTCGAGTATTCCGAGGCCTTCTGTTTTCCGTGCTTCCCGGTGAGTACCATTGCTGGGACGTATCTAGACGGGTTTGGGTACACAAGTCCGGTCTGCACTGTTTTAGACAGTGTATCTGTACTGTTTAGCAGTATATCCGATGTTTTCAGTTCTTGCACTGTGCTCAGCAGTGTATCTGTGCTGTTTAGCAGTACATCTAGTGTAGGGGGGTAGTTATATGTGTCTTTAAATGTTTCGCCATATGATTAATGTGGTTGTATGAGTGACTGTTTTTAATGTGTATTATTGTGTTCTTGTATAACTAGCTGTATCCAGTATTAAGTAAACCAAGGATTGAGCATTCAGTACTAAGTAAGCAAAATGCCGTTTTTCAACAAGTTAAAGCAGATAGGAACTAGGAAAGGGATACTAGAGGAAGAAATTCCTATCCCCCCTAGGGACACTCCCGGTAACTTTATGTACCACAAGCATGGCATAGATGCCATATTATATCTAGATTTATGGGCCGACTACACTAAACATCTAGCCGAAAGACACAGATGGCCCGCTACCGGAACATGGGATGCCGAGTGCATCATGAAGGTAGAAGAAGCATTATGGAAAAAGAAAGCTAGACAATCTCAAAAAGACGCCATAGAATTTTGGCGCAAGGAAGCACATAAGCGTGCTGAGAAAGCACTCCGTAGAGAAGACAGACTTAAGGAATCAGAAAGAGACCAAGAAAACGAATTAGTTACTGAAGGCATCCGAGTCAAAACAGAACAAATAGACCGTGCACGAAATAATCTCGTAAACGGCATGTATCTTGCGGCCGAGGGTTCACCTGAGGCCATTTCAAAAATACCGAAAAACCTACCGCCACCATTGATTCCAACTAAAGTAACGCACAGGACCACTAAAGATATATTCCTAAATTCATATCTAGAGGATGTAGCACCGGCTTACACCAATCTGCCTGTTCGTGCCCTACCTACTGACAGGGACGGGGGTGGTAACCTGCCCCCAGATCGTATTCCGCCAGTACCACAACAGACTTCCCCTGTTCCGCAAGCCCCACCACTTCCCACACCCAAAATTGAACTACCGAAACAACGTCTACCTGATCCTACTAAAAGACAAGTTCAAGTTCTGATCCAGACTCCACCGAGAGATAGTGCCCAAGCTTCCGCCTCAGGGGGTTCGGCCGGGGGTCTACACACACCGCCGTTAACACGTAGGTTACAGCTCGCGGATTTGCGGAATCCTTTTGTGTTCAAGTCACCTCGCCTTGACGCATTCAGAGAAAACATTTCAGTTTGCAGATATGACCCAGTACCCGGTAAAGACAATATAATGATGTTGGCATCACTACGGTTAAGATCCGCCACTGATTTCCTGCTGTGCTATGCCGGAATGAAAGACCGTCTAGATAGAATATATGAGTTTGTTCAAACAGGAAAAGACCCTGACTGTATTCAGGAAGCCATGGAGCGTCAGAAAGTTGACGTTCAAGCACAGATACTACGATTTTTCATAAACTGTCTAATAAGAGAACGAGACAGGCCCGGGACAGATCAGAGTGAATTAGACGCATTGAACAAGTGGGGTCAAAATATATCTGAAGGAAAACATGACAAGGGGGCTTGCATAGCCAGTATGTACAAGAAAATTAGAAAAGCAGTGATAACAGTACATCAAAAAGAGAAAGAAAAGGCTTCCTCCGAGGAGGAAGAGGAAAGTGAAGAACCAGAAAAGACTGCAGATACTATAGCGTACGTAGGTAAGGGAACTTACCTTAGGAAGGGCATTCGTCCAGAAAGCAAGAGAGTTTTCTGCTCTGCGTTAACAAACCCGAATTCTTCTGAACATCAGTTTAAGGAGACTGATAAAAGGCTTCGAGACCGAATGGGGTACCATGTACTCAATTCTATGGATGAGCAAGAACTAGCCCGGTCCGCCATATTATGGGCCGAAAATCCAGACATATATGATGATGACACCGTAGCACAGACATTTTTTAACCTTTCCCCAGACGAGCAGAAATTAGCAGGTGTATACATGATACAGCACCTCCTCATCAAGTACAGAAACCATCATTCTGACCCAGGTCCCTTACACGAAACACTAGAAGCACTACTTATGGATAGATGGAGAGGTTTAAGTACCAAGTTAATACAAATAATTCTGGAACAACGACATAAATACAACACTTTTGTAAGCTCTGAATATGTTCCCGCCCCGCCTCCAGAAAGGAAAATGTATCACATGCAACGCCTGGGTGGCATTGAAAGTCAGAACCCCTTACGAGAAGTGCACCCTGTCATGGGTGAAGACCATCTCTTGAAACGTGTGTATGTTCACACGCCTCTGACCAAGTTAGAACTGTTAGAAATGAAGAAACTAGTCCCGTGTCATGACAAAGACCCTGCAGGTTTTCACAGAGAGCTTAAAGACATGTTACTAATGGGGGATTATACGTATGAAGATATCACGAAAATGTTGAAGGTACTGCTGCCCACGGGCATCTACGAGAAATTAAGGGAAAAGGAATGGGAGGTGGGGGACAAAAAGATTTCATGGGCAGAAATAGAAGACGAAGAGAGTAAACGTGTCCCGGGGGTAGGCCTTGGGGAGAAAACTAAAGCACTACCCAGTTTGATATTACAGGTCCTACCAAGATTATTGACAACTAGAAAGGAAGATTGGGACGCCATATCGTCCTGTAAACAGAAACAAGATGAAGATACTAGTGATTTCTATTCAAGATTCGAGAAGTGTTTCATTATTAATAGTGGTCTCAAACCAAGTAGCGAGTCATATCCGCACCTTTTTGTATCAAAATTAGTCGAGAATTCCCTACCATTAGTTAAGAATCGAGTGTACAAAGTTGAAAGTACTTGGCAGGCAAATACGCCATCCCAGATGTTACAGATGCTCCAATACCATCAGAACAGAATTAGAGAAGAACAAGATCAGGAACAGAAACGCATGAAAGACACGAAGATGAAAATGTTAGTAGCCCAGACGGTCCCAGCCGACGGTCAGAGAAAGGGTGGGACCCAGACAAGTCACACTACAGCTCCCGTTAAAGGGACATGCAATTACTGCAAGCAGCCAGGTCATTATGTACATGAATGCCCAGTTCTGAAACATAATATATCAACAGGTAAAACTAAAGAAAGACCGCATCCGCCTAGACATGAACATGGTCATCAACAGACCTCACAGAACGAACAACCCATGCAGAATACACAGCCTATGCATGCCTCATCGCACACAGCACAGACAGTAGCGGTACCACAGCCACAGCCCATTGCCGCGACTCAGCAAGTTTCGCAACAGATGTATCAGTATGCCCAGTCTGCATATCCAGATTACCCCCGATATACATGAAACAGCCTAGAGAGGGAAGGTGGCTTGCCTCTTATTGAAATTCCTGTAGATCAAGAAGGTCCTTATGTACACAGTCACGTATTGGGAAAAGACAGAAAGTTTTTAATTGACACAGGGGCAAGTCGCACCACAATCAGTCATGATGAAGTCCCAGGGGCACCCCTCTCAGGCACACAGAATGTTTCCCTTGGTTTTTCAGGACAGCCTATTGTAAATGAAGTAACGCAACCCGTTCCCCTGGCTGTGGGTCCATTATCACGTATTACAGACTTGTTGCTCACGAAATCATGCCCAGAAAATCTGTTAGGAATAAAAACTCTGAAAGCTCTAGGAGCTATAATATGCTGTTCCCCGGAGGGAGTTAGACTCTTTCTGCGGGATTTCAAGGGTCACTATGTTTTGAGAGAATTCGATGTCAGATTGAAAAATGTGCCAGATTACTTGTGGGCAAAAGGCCCAACTGATGTAGGTTGCATGCATATCACTCCATACCGTGTTACGCTCAAGACAGGTGTTGTTTTACCCAGAATCAGACAATATAAGTTACCACCCGATGCTGTAGTGGCTTTACTGAAAATCATTGAAGAGCTCATTGCCCAAGGAGTGGTCGTAGAGACCGACTCCAATGTCTGTAATTCACCCATCATTCCGATTCTTAAACGTACCGACCCCAATGGACCACCAGTATATCGACTGGTGATTGATCTAAGAGAATTGAATAAATGCATTGTACCGCAGTACCCTGTGGTTCCCGATATCTCCTCCCTATTGACTGCTATTGATTCTGAAGCAACGTTCTTTACTGTAATTGACCTCAAGAACGCCTTCTTTAGTGTACCTATTGACCCAGACAGCCAATATCTCTTCGGATTCAGTTTAAATGGACGAAGTTTCAAATTTTCCCGCGCACCTCAAGGATTCACAGAAAGCCCCAGCATCTATAGTCAAGCACTGAAAAGACAACTCGATTGTATTCAAATGCCAGTTAACACCGCCTTACTGCAATACGTCGATGATCTGCTGATCACCGCACGAAGTGAGCCCGAATGCGAACAAGCATCACTGACAGTTTTACACTTTCTGGCCGACAAGGGACACAAGGTGTCCCCTTCGAAGCTACAATTCTGTGTTCAGCAAGTTGTGTACTTGGGTCACTTGCTGTCCAAAGTGGGGAGACAGCTCACTCCCGATCGCATTCAGTTAATTGTAAATATGCCACAACCCGAGACACAAAAGGAAGTGCGGGCCTTTATAGGCCTCACCTCATACTGCAGACAATGGATTCCTCAATATGCATTTCTGGCTAAACCACTCATCCAGTTAACGACACAGGAGGCAGCGACTTCGACTGTCCTCCCTTGGACTCAGGAACACACACAAGCTTTTGAAGAATTAAAGAAAGCCTTATGCCAAGCACCAGTTTTAGCGACACCATGTTACAGCAAACCGTTTACACTCTTTGTTACAGAACGTGATGGTACAGCACTGTCTGTCCTCACTCAAGATCAAGCAGGTTCACATAAGCCTTGCGCTTATTTTTCAAGTACATTGGATTCAGTAGCCCAGGCACTCCCTGCGTGCTTGAAGTCAGTAGCAGCAACAGCATTAGCCATTAGACAGAGCGATTCAATTGTTTTAGGCCATCAACTAACAGTACAAGTTCCACATTCTGTAGAGGTTCTGTTAAACAGAACCCAGACCCAGCACTTGACTATAGCACGACTGACAGGTTACGAATTGACGCTATTCCAGCCACACATAGAAATCAGACGCTGCAGCATTTTGAACCCCGCAACATTGTTACCCTCAGTTGTGACAGATCTAGCCCCGCATGATTGTATAGAGATCATTAATGCAGTAACAAAGCCTAGACGAGATTTAACAGATGTCCCACTGACAAATCCAGACCTGACACTTTATGTGGACGGTTCATGCATGAGAACGGATACAGGAGAATTAGTGGCCGCGTATGCCGTGACCACCGAAACCGAAGTTAAAGAAACACATCGCATTGACACACTGTCCGCTCAAGCGGCAGAGCTTATTGCTCTGACCCGAGCCTGTATACTAGCCAAGAACAGAAATGTCAACATATATACTGATTCCCGTTATGCGTTCGGAGTCGTACACGACTTCGGCATGTTATGGCAAGAAAGAGGTTTTTTGACCTCCCATGGTGCCAAGATCCAACACGGTCCCCTCATTCAAGCACTGTTAGAAGCAATACATCTACCTTCAGGCATATCTGTTATGAAGTGTAAAGCACATACTAAAGTCACAGATTCTGTTTCCCAGGGTAATGACCTGGCAGACCAGACAGCAAAACATACAGCACTGACTCACACCCAGACAACTGATGTGACAAAGACAATAGTACCGACAAAGTGTATGGCAGTTAAGGATCCCGCTCTAGATGTCATTGATATTCAGACACATGCTACCGCAGATGAAATAAAGAAATGGACTGAACTAGGAGGGATCCAGACAGATCAAGGTTGGATGACAAAGGGAAAATCTACATGGTTTCTCCCTGACTCTATGGTTCAAGTCATGATAAATACAGCACATAGTCCAGCACATCTAGGAGAGAAAGCGATGTTAGACAGTTTACAAAACCTCTGGAGTAATAAACACTTACGAGCAGCCGCAAAACAGAAAGTGCGCACTTGCATGATCTGTTGTCAGTTCAACCCAGGTAAAAGCGTCCCTGTAGAGCAAGGTGGATTTCATCCTCCTGATCACCCTTTTGAAGTCCTCCAGATGGATTATATCCAGATGAACCGTTGTCGAGGATTCAAGTATGTCCTTGTAGTTGTTTGTGCACTTTCCCGTTGGACCGAAGCATACCCAGTCCCAGACTATACTGCTCCGACCACTGCCAAGCAGCTGGTTCGTGAATTCTTCCCACGGTACGGTTTGCCCCGTGTCGTATACTCAGATAACGGACAGCCATTCTCGTCCGAGTTAATGAAGCAAGTTTCTTTACTGCTAGGATACCAGTGGAAATTCCATTGTGTCCGACATCCCGAAGCCGCAGGCCTTGTAGAAAGGCATAATCAGACACTAAAAATACGCCTTGCAAAAATATGTCAGGAGAAAGGGGTCGACTGGATAGTCGCCCTGCCAGTGGCACTGTTCTATATGAGAATGGTTGCCCACTCGAGATCAGGGCTATCCCCGTACGAAGTGGTTTTTGGCAGACCACCGAATATGTGGGGATGCCCATTCTGAAGAAAATCACTGATGTTGATTGTAACATGTTGACAGATTACCTTGCCTCCTTGATGTCTGCACTCCAATCATGTCGTTCACAGGTTGCCGCAGCCTTCCCCGACAACACCGATGTAAAGCCACATGATGTCCGTCCTGGTGATCTAGTCCTGGTGCGCAATTTCGATAGGAAGAGTCCGCTGGAGCCCCGCTGGAAATCCCCAAAGACCGTTCTTCTCACCACGAGGACCGCAGTGAAGATCGAAGGGAGAAAGGGGTGGGTTCACACGAGTCATGTGAAACGATTTCATGAACTAAAACCAGATCGAGACTCGTCCACCCCCACCAAAGACTGTGTTGAGCCAAAAGACTTTACAGTTACTGAACGAGAAAAAACTCCCCAAGAGGAGTACAGGTCGAAACTCTGATCTAGCAAGTCAGACAGTTTAATTGTTTAAGTCCTCCCCTAGGTGAATCGGTTAAATAGTTTCTGACATGTATCCCCTAGATCGAGATAGAGAGAGAGAGAGACGATTCAAAAGAAGTGCATATTGTAAATCACTTCGTAGTCACTGTATAGTGACACTAATAATCATGTTTATTCTGAGTATCTTAACTATTGTTGCTAGTATTCTGCTGCCTATCTACTGGCCTATTTTCAAGCGTGAACAATCTGCTTACAATGTATCTGCTGAACATTCTTTCAGTGAATTGCCTCCACACGAGCTTTCTTACAGACTTGCGCTGCGCAACAACACATTCATTAGTATGTTACATCACTCTCATCAGACCAGCAATGTTGGGTATGTGGCCGACTCCCTCCCCATCAGAAATACCAGGGAGCCCTGCCTCTTTTTCCGTATCCATTCTCGCACAATGGCTCCTGTGGTGCATGGTTTAAAATACTCAATAACTTACTTAAGACTTTAGATCCCGAGATTGCTGCTACCCCCGAAGGGAAATGGATATGGGGAAACCTGAATTCAGTCCTATTCTACGCCTGTTACCCTGATAGTAAAGGTCAATCTGTTTCTGTAGGAACTGATCTAGAAAATGAAGTATATGGGTTAGGAAATTACACAGAAAACCTTATGATTCTTGTTATTGAATCTGAAGCTGCACCAGCCCTTCCTGCCATGTCAGTATTACCAGTCACCGGTCATCTCTGTGTTAGAAAGAAGGGTTCAGTACACTTAGGTCATAGTAAATGTACTACTGTAGTCGAATTCACTGATGAGGGTAGGTCCTCATTCCGAGCTAGACGACATACATATTTTGTCTGTGGTCATACCGCATACATAAGTCTACCTCCAGATTGGGATGGTACCTGTTATCTTGCTTTCCTTCTGCCTCCTGTTTTCTTAGCTCCCCCTGATTATCATCGTAATCCAAATCTAGTAAACAATAGAGTCCGAAGAGACCTCCCGCTTGTCGATTATACTGAAACGGCATGGGAGCAATACACAGATTTTAATAAAGGATTCTTTTTCTTTGTAGGCCCCGTCCAAAATAGTAAAACGATACGTAGATTAACTAGAACACTTGAAGCAGTAGTACATGAAACCGCTTCCGCTTTAGGTAACATAACAGAGGAACAGTCTGCTATGCGGATTGTTGTCCTTCAAAATCGTCTCGTGATTGACGTCATCTTGGCAGATCGAGGTGGAGCTTGTAAGGTCATCGGGTCAAGTTGCTGTGTTTTCATCCCAGAAAACGCGCCATCTGTCTACAAAGCTATCACCCGTCTTCATAAAATTGCAAATATGATACATCAGAATCCAGGCACCTGGACTTGGTCCGGTTGGTTCTGGACAACGTTAACTGCTTGGGGATGGAAGATCCTATCCTTCCTAGGCATTGGCCTAGTCATAGTATTCAGTTGCTGCCTGTGCCTACAGTGTGGGCCAGCGATTTGTGGACTGTGTGCCACATCCTGCATTGAACATTCCAGTTTTCTCTCAAACCGTCAAAGAAAGAAAGATGAGCAAATGATGCTGCAAGAACAAACTGATAGATTCATGAGGATCGAGATTTCATGAAGGGTCCGTAGGGAACAAGGAGGGAATGAGGAAATATAAATTTTGGTCATGTTATGTTCCCTATCGTGTACCCCACCGACTCCATGTATCAAGCTTAAAGTACATGTAACTTCCCTCCTGTGTCAGCTATGAAGACGCAAACACATTTGCGTCCAATGTTAATATGTCCTCTTTCAGACCCACCCTGAATGGGTTGAATAGTCCGTTCCTAAGTATGCCATGCCAACGTCTTTTTGTGGTGTACTTCTACGTTTTTCAGCTCTAGCTGAGTAGGCCCTGAATTTCTGCCACCGAGCCTCTTTTCTGGCTTCTGACTCCGAGGGCCTCAGCCCAGGTTGCCTCTGTACCCGTGAACTCTGACTTACTTTCAGTGTGGCCCCTCGCGCTCAGCTCAGCCTGTTTTCTCCCAAGACTGACTTCAACCTTCGAATTATCTGATCTGCTCCTCGAAAATGCATTCCTGCCTACTAGTTTAAGTAAACATCCTCCCAGCTGCAGAGCCAAAGGGCCGGCCTGTCTCTGTGCAAGTAATTCAAGTAATTCATAGCCTCTGTTACCATGATCCCATGGAAGGCCCATGCCCCCACGCTTCTCCTGCAGACATCCAGGCGCTTATACACGCACTCTCAGTCAGTATAGAAATAACTTATGCCCCAGAGACCTTTCCGCCCAGATAGCTTAGTTCCTACAACATCAGATATCAGATATGATAAAAGTACAAGTTGATCTGACATGCCAGACTTCTGTCTCTTTCCGTCAGTTTGAATGTCAAATCCCCTGCACCCTCCAGTTACACGTCATGCACCCGTCATGCAGCTGCGCGCGCATCCAAGTTTCCAATTTCTGCTGACATTGCCAAATTTCTGTTCAGTGCCACCCACTTGTGTCACCTATCTGTGACGTTTCTAGCACACACCTCCAGTTCACGCCTAGTCCACGCCTCTTGATTACGTACTAGTAACACGTGTATACTGTTATCTTGTCTTCTCTCAGCTGTTACGCCTCCTGCATTTCTTCTTACGGTATAAGTCAAGTATATAAGCTATGTATTGTCAATAAAATGTTGCTCTATCCCTTCTGACACCCCTGTGGTGTTCAGAATATGATATCCTGGTCTTGACCATTCCTTTTTAAGGAATAAACCCCTAAGAAACTCTAACACCACGGACTCTGTCTTTTTTCTTCCGATCTGAGTTATTATTGATTAAGTACTTACCTGCATAGAAATTAAGATAGTAAATTAATTATTTACGTCAACCTAACTACACTCGCCTCAACATAAGGACAATTTGGTTTTGGTCCCAAATGGCAAAACATGTTCATTTTTCTATACACTAGCATGGTAAATGCTAATTTTGCAGAACAGCAGTCCACTGTGACTGCTGAATGGTACCATTGAAATTTGTATCTGAGACCTTCAGTGTATGAGCAATGTCAGCAGCAGGCGCTAAAACCCTTGGAATGTCTCACCAGTTTGTTGATCCATCTGCCTAAATGTACGTCTGCAAAAGACATACAATTGATGGACGGAATGCAGAACAGATTAAGACATTCACCCCCAGTCAAGGAATCTGGGATTGACTGTTGGACTGTTCCCATGAGGCACAGGGTCAAGACTGATTTGCATATGGCCAGGTCCAAACTGGGATGGCATGGTGAGCAAAAGAATGACGGATTTAACCCAGATCTCTTAACTGGGGGTGAATGTTGAGGTTTGTTCTGCATTCCGTCCATCAATTGTCGTCTTTTGTTTACTCACCCTAAGAGCGCCAGGTATGCCCAGACATGGGTCCCGGGCTCACTGTGCCACTGGATTCAAGCTACCCTGGCTGATGAGGGGTGAAACCCCAAAACTGGCCCTAGGATGCTTGTTTCCATTCCAGGGAGGCCCTGGCCTGGCAGTACGATCCCAACTGCTCCATGGGGCAAAGCGTCAAGACTGATTTGCATATTGCCAGGTCTAAACTGGTATGGCATGGTGAGCAAAAGAATGATGGATTTAACCCAGATCCTCAACAGGTGGATGTAGAATAAATAGACTCATGGAGGACTAGGGAGGGGTCCTATACATGATGTCATCGGGGGTCAATGGTCACACTGATGTGTATGCTGAACATCACAAACCGTGCTGTGGCAACATTTGATGGACAGAATGCTGAACAGTGCAAACATTCACCCCCTGTAAAGAGATTTGGGTTTAATCCATTATTGTTTTGCTCACTTGGCCATCCCAGTTGGACCCAGGTACATGCAAATGAGTCTTGACCCTGCTCCTTTCGGGAACAGTCCAGCCCGACCTGCCAAGTCTTCCCTGGACCGGAAACAAGCATCCTGAGACCAGTTTCAGGGTTTCACCCCTCATCAGCCAGGATAGCTTGAATCCAGTGGAACAGCGAGTAAGGGACCCACATCTGGGAACACCCTTCCCACTTACGGTGAAAATCCCTGCAACAATAAATGATGGACGGAATAATAAATTCGATCAAGCATTCACCTCCAGTCAAGAGATCTGGGTTAAATCCATCGTTCTTTTGCTCACTACGCCATCCCAGTTGGGACTCACCCATCACAAACAAGCGCTTTGAGATGGAAGCGTCGATTAGAGCACGCCATGACTCAAGCAGAATTCATTGATCTTTGTAAAAAGTACTGTGAGCTAAATCGGTTGTCAACCGGGACAGCTTGCAATAAGACAAAGAAAGTACTACTATTTAGGAGTTTGGTTTGATGACGAAGGCTCCCCAAGAGAGCACCTTGATTACCTAAACTCCAAAGCAGGTTCACTTAGGTACGCTATCAATCGTGCTTACAACAATCTGGAAGCTCCCTCCATAAGAACTCCCCTTTCGGAAAGCCTTAAAAACTTTTCTGCAAACCCCCTCTTCATAAAAACATCTAATTCAGCTTAAGATCGCAAAGGAGCGCCGGGACACCCCGTTGGGGTAGCTGTGCGCTATACAAAACACACTAAATAAATAAATAAATAAATAAGTCCTTTACTTACGGTTATACATGCAAAGTATTTGCCTTCTTCGGTATATGGCCTCCCGGCTTTTATATGGCCAGTATGTGGCTTTATAGAATGCTCTCCAAGCTTTTTATGTATGTCTTTCAACTCCCTAACTCTCCCAGTCATTGTTGCATCAGACTAGATTTTAACAAGACGCAGCCATCACTTTTACTCATGGTGCAGGTCCTTGATGTTTGCCATAAGTGGCAAACACAAGGCGTCTCTTAGATGAAGGCGGCAATTTGCTCTGCCACATCTTTAGTCTCTGCCAGTCATGCTCCATGGAAAATTATTTTAAATTTGCTTTTCATACATTACAGGCAAACACCCTCAAGAGCCTAGAAAAATCTGCTGCAAAAAGTGTTGAAAATGCAAGTGAAAGCCATTTCACCTGGAGAAGACTAGGCCGCCTTCAACGGTAAAAGGACTTTCTCGTATACAGTTGACTCAGTTCCAGACAATGTAACTCAGGCCTGTCTGTTAAGTACGTGTCTAAGTCCATTAGACATTCCTTTTTACGTCTACGGCTTTTTGAAATCCCTCTTTTAGAATTTCGCCAGGCACGGTCTACTTACAGTCATTTACGCTGCTACAAGAATGAGTCTCTGACACACAGTGTATGTATATGTACCCACCTGCTCCACGAAAGAATTAAATGGGTAAGTCCTAGGGGCATGTTTACGAGAAACTGGCGGAGCACGGTGTTACGCAACGGCCCCTCGCGGCACGATGCCTGGCTTTCACCTTGTGGATACCCTGCCGGGGTTATCTCACAGGGGAATACCAGGACGGGTTCCCTAAGCAAGCGCTTAGATACCGGGTCGGTGATTTGCGCTATATAAATACATGTACATTTACATTTACACCAAAATTGGTAATGCCATGCTCTGTCGGTTTCAAGACGAAGGGATGCGCCGTATTTACAAGAATACGGCACACCCGTGCATTTCCCTAGCGCTGGCGCTGAAGAAGCTGCCAAGCGGCAGCGCAGGCACCCTTGCACCATGTTGCTAGGGTGGCTGTGCTGCAGGGGTGGTTGTTTATGTGCTGGAACGGACACCTTCCTGCACATAAACAATCTTTACAGGTGATGGGCTGTTTCTATGTGTCAGCAAACATGGGGAACGGGATGCACTCCTGTATTTCACACTTTTATCATAGTAATCCAAAACCTTTTTTCATATCCATCTTTTTGCGTGCAGACTTATACAGTGTGATGCCCAACCACACTTCTGTGAACATGACACCATTATGAAGCGCTTTTACGCACCAATCCGTCGCACAGCATTCCCAAGCCTCTTCTGGCAGTTTATCAAACAGGTACACCATCATTTTTAACTTCTTCTCATCCTTTTCTCTGTTTCTATGTGTGCCGCAGAATGCAGCACAGGGGAAAAGAGCAGAATACAAGAAGAAATGAAACATTTCTCCTCGTCTCGCCTGCTTAGGACCTGGCATACCCTGGTGATGTTTATGGCGCTGCCCCATACCTTGTAAATATGGGGCAGACGCAAAAAACAAAAAGCCAGGGGTGTTGGGACGGAATGCCCACTGTAACACCCATTGCACGCCCCTTTCACGCTAAGTGCTTTATGAATAGGGGCATTATTTACAAGGCGAAATTACTTATAAGGCAAAAACTTAACGCCACCAGAACGTCAGAAAAAGTGACGTTCTGGTGGCGTTAACCCCTTGTAAATATGACCCCTAGTTTTCTAAACATTGGCCGCCACGGGTTGAATGAGGCTCGAAATGGGGACAATTTACAAATGTCATATGCTTTAGCCAGATTCGTGCACCATGCAATAAAGATGGTACCTGCCAAGGAGGAAGCAGCAGGGGCGAATTGATCTGTGAGATTTCTGTTTTATTGTATCATTTCCCGTTGTTTTAATATGCCAGGAATACTGCTGGATTGGTGTTAAGTGTTCGGTTAATTTTAAGAAAGGGTCTATTGTGTGTTGGTGGAATTTCAACCCGTTTAAGGTTTTAATTAAAGAAAAAAAATGGTATTCATTCATTCAGTGATTAAAATCACCCTAGCAAGTACAGATAACGCCTCGATGCTAGGTTTTCGGATAGAATGTGCGTGTCCCAGTTTTCAGAAATCAGAATGTAGGTTAATGCAGGGCTCTCGGATGAACCTGCCCCTCCCCTAGCAGCATCCCTCCGCACAGTATTTTACTCAGGCAATGAGGCCCAAGATTAAACCCCACACTGAATCCTCTTTCTTAAGGACAGGAGGAGCCCACAAGTAGGTCAGTGCTCACCGAGGCGCTATGAGCTGTCACCGGAGACCGCTCACCGCAGACTCAGACCTGTCAGCCAGATGCGCCGGGACCCGGAGATCCGGTGCCTGCCTCTGAGCCAAAGTGCAGGGAGATGCTCTCCATCGGGGGATGCGGAGTGACGTCACAGACAGGCAGCGCGAGCCTCGAGCTGTCCGTCATCCAGCATCCCTGCAGATTGCAACCGCTATGTAAAACTCTACAAGTTCAGCCCGTCCCTCCACTTCCACAGTCAGTCAAATCCAGCCCCTCGCCCCTCCCCCACCTCCACAGTCAGCGCACAGGCGTTTGATTAGATCCTAGACACCTGCTACTACTTCTTAAATGAATGATCCTCAAGTTATGGATGTAGGAGAGTAGGGTCTGCTTCCTATGGTCACCCCCACTTTTTGCTTTTGCTTTACTGGTTTTCGACTTAGATGTGGCTGTGGGCCTGCTAATCAGACCCACAGCCCAGATGCACTCTCTCTAAATTCACCATGCACTCTAGGTACATCCACAGTTGGGAATTGGGTCACCTTGTCAGCCCCTGTAGAAGTGTACCATAGGTACTCAGGGCATAGGTGTAACCAAGGCCTACCAGGGGCTGCAGCATGTATTATGCCACCCCTGGCTGGCCACTCAAACAGACACAACTGGCTGATCATTCAGCTGGGACAAGGTCCTGTAACCACCCCTTGCTTAGGTGTAGTATTCCTATACCTACTTACATATAGACACATAGTAACCTATAAGTCACTCCTATGGCACGCCTTAACAATCCTGAAGGCAGAGTGCTTGATTATGTGTGAGATGGTGCTCTAGCATGAGCTGAGCCTGTCTGCAGCTTTCGGAACCATGTCCTTATAGCTATTCTATGATACTGCCATACCATATACTCTTAAGTGCATTATACTCCTCGCGGTTAATGCTAACTTTGGTTTGGCTTTATCAAAACATGTCGTTTAAGGTGTTATACACTTTGGAATACTACCCCCTCGCCAATTCTGGCGACGGGGGTAGCATTCCACCCTTCTAGAGGGAGAAGACATGTTAGTTCTGACTATCCCGGTTAAAGTTAACCAGAGCCCCAGCATCACAAAATGGATGCTGCTGCCACAGACACAAGTCTGACCTCCTGCTGCTGGGAGCCCTTCCAGTCACGGAGGTTTGGACAAAAGGTTTCCTGCTTGGGGAGGTGCCAGCACCACCCCAGACAGGAGGATGTGTATTGGGACAGGGAGGGCTGAATAGATTGAGAAACTGCCTGAGGCACAGTAGGTGCTTCATGCATAGCCCAGTTCAAACCGGTTGCTGGGGCACTCCAGCCCAGCTCTGGTGCGAAACTGGACAAAGGAAAGGGGGTGTAACCACCCCCTTCCTGGTCCCCCCTATAGGAGCAACCACCCCCCTTTAGTTGCATAAAGGTAGGAGCTGACCCAAGAGAAATTAGATTAATCCTGGAATCGACAGAAGACGAAACTCTGGACCCTTCGACATTCATCCAAGCTGAAGACTGAAGAATCTCCCTTGTGGCCAAGGAGTGACCACCCTGGGAAACCAGGCACCATCCAGCAACTCGACGATTTGCTTTGTCCCCGTTCCCGCCGGAACCCGAGCACAGAGCCTGACAAGACCTCGCCTCCTGGATCCCTCTGACCCCACTGCACAACTCCAGCACTGCTGAGCCCCATGGAAGGCGTCGGGACACATGGAAGCAGGTACCTTGAAAAGTCTGCAACTTGCTAACAGCGCAGCTCCTGAGGCCTCCTCGAAGCTGTGCCCTGGGGACTGAGACACCCCGACACCGAGCTCCACCTGCACCGAAGACCAGCCCTCCACACTCCACGAGATCTGCGTGGGGCCCTTCTGCCTGTGTTCTGCTCGACGCGTTGTCCGGTTGCTGGCCCGTTGGCTAGTAGCCCCTGGCGACGATCCTTTGTGAAAATCCATCACTGGTCTGGTTGCTCCAGACTGGCCCTTGCTTCCCTGCAAAGGTGAAGTACCTCAGACCCCCCTGGTCTGCACCAGAAGTTCTTTTGTATCCTACATGGGTTGCCTTTGCTTAGGCTTGTTGGCTCTGATCTTGAAGCTGACCCCTCCATCTGCGAGATCCTTTGTGGGACAGATCCTCTCCAGCACCTGGTTGTCCTTGACGCCTCCTGGTCCGCGTGGCTGCAACTCCAAGCTTCACCACTAGCACCTGCTTGCTCCTCGACGACGTCTGGTTCCTTCCTAGTTCCACCCGGTCACTGGCTATGTAAATGTAAATTGATACTTGTAGAGCGCACTACTCACCCGCAAGGGTCTCAAGGCGCTTGTACGAATACCGCTGTGGAACCCATCCTGGCTTTCCCTGTGAGTCGTCCACTCCTGGGCACCCCCAAGGTGGAGGCCAGGCATCCTTAGCGTTGTGGGGGTCGTAGTGGAGATTAAGCAATCTATTGCCCAGAGTTGCAGAGTGGGACTCCATGATTAGAATAGGCACCAAGGCGAGAATTATCAGGTCCGTGGAATTTTGAGCCCAAGACCCGCTGAGGCGGGGAATTGAACCCTGGTCCCGGGCCAGAGCTCTGCATCAGGGTCTGCCGCTCTAATCATTGAGCCACACTTCTCCACTGGCTAGTGACCTAGACTCTGTCCCCTCTGCTTGCAGATCTTCTTCAACTCCGATCCACCCGGATCCACCCAGACATCTTCCTCCTGGTCGCCTGGTGCATCTTCTTCCAAGGCTCAATAGGAAACGACGAAAAAAACCAGACACACTTTGACACCTATGAACCCGCAGCCTGTGGGTGAGGTAACGCGAGTACTTCGGTGGTCCTGTAGGGATTGACTATCCTAGTGTCCAGTTTTGCTAGTTGTGTAATTCTAGTTAGACCGGAAGTGTCCTAAATATTCATTTACTTATCTTTTACATTCCTTTTGACTTTCTATTGACTCTCCCGTGAGAGTACTGACTCTGCACGTGCCGCCTGTGGGCCTCCTACTCCTAACCTAAGGGCCAGATAGTGTAGCCCCAGCGATTCCCTAGGCCCTAGGCCTTCTCCTTTCCCAAGTCGTGGTTCTTATACCACTTACTTAGTATATGGTTTTACGCGCCCCTAGGGCCTAACTGTAAATTGTGCTATTTAAAGTATTTCTAAGTGTAACTTGTTATGTGCTTTTGCCTCTGATCTCATAAAGAGTTCAGAGGAGTGTGTTAGTAAATAAATACATATATATTTTATATATATCCTGTGTGGTGTCCTTTCATTTGATATTCAAGGGGTTACATATGGTAAAACAGCTGGCTTTACACGCCCTCAAGAGTCTTTTAGCCTAAGACTGTTCTGTCCACGCTACCTCTAGGATAGCTGGTCTATAAGGTTGACTTTACAACCATCACCATAAGGGTTGTTTGGACTGGTGCAAGGTGTTCACTAGAATAGTGAACATCATATACCAGGCCAACTTCTCACAATGGACCTTAGAAGGATGGAAGCCTGAATCAGCTCTGCCACGAGTGGAATTCTATCTGCAGATTACCACGCCCCTCAGAAGGAAGCGTGCATCTCACTGAGCTGTCCTTCCGAGTATGGAAGGGCCTGACCCTAAATGACCAATGCTCCCTCAGTAAAAACCTCCTGGTTGCTACACAACGCACAGTGAAACAAGTGTTGGCCTGGCCTTTCGGGCAGACTAGCACTGCCAGATTTGCCAGTGTGTTTTAGACCCCTGATCCATAAAAGGACCAAAAATCGCATCCACACACTAGCCCTTTAAAGATGACCACCTGGCAGTGCCAGACTGCCCGAAGGCGAGTCCAACACTGGCAGAGCCAGACAGGTATTGTACAGGGTGGATGCCTGACTTGTGATAGGTTCGAGGGCACCGTCTGATCTTAGATGGAGTTCAAAACTGCTCAAAAGGAATCACAGGTTACGTGTTTAATGTAAAGCCTTGTAAAAATATATTTATTGAGCTGAGATTTTATTAAAGTGATGCTTGGCTACAGGGCAAGGAGACTTTTGCATCTATCAGCCAAGGGATGCATTTTACCATAAAGTGTTTCAACAATTTCAAGTCTGACCTGAAGTCAGCTTTGGCTGTTTTGCCAGCCTCATATCACCCCTCCCCCCAAAAAAACTCCCTAAACAATTCATAGATGGCAATTCAGACACTTTCATTCAGCTCTTTTCATCCATGTGTTACATGGAAAGAGGAAAAAGCTTATCGGGATTGTTTTTGTGCAGGAAGGTGTCAGAAAAACAATCCTCCCTACAACGCACTCACCCTTGCAACATGGGGCAAGGGTGCCTGCGTTGGCGCTTGGCTGCCGAAACTGCTTCAGTCTGCCACCAGCATGCTGCCAATAAACTACGTGGTTTATCTAACTTCCAAGTGGCCTTTTTTGAATGGGTTCCTGGTTCTTTGGATTTAAATGCGGCCGGTTCTGGTCGCGAGAAAGGCCCACTGCTGAACAGCGGGTCCCAGCTGGCACTTGAAGAGTGTCTCGGCGGCAAGGATGGAAGAGAGTGTGCGCGCTTCCAGGGTAGTGCACACTCCGACACGATTGGCGGCGATAAAGCAAAGTGATGGACGACTGGTTCCCACCTCTACCCACTTGGGATTTAAAATGTGTTTACATGAAAGGAATTGCGCACCCACTTGGGCTGAACGTACCTGTGCACTGCAACATCCAGAAGGCCGTGTTCACGGCCACACCCCCTTGAGGGCAGGTGTATCGCATATAAACTGGGAACATTATCGATTCCATTTCAGCACATCACACGCCACAGAAGAAGGGATTTGGTTATTCCCGAAACGCGTCTGGCGATTTTAACATTTTAGATGTGGTTTCCTGCTTCAGTCTGCCACCAGCATGCTGCCAATAAACTACATGGTTTATTTAACTTCCAAGTGGCCTTTTTTGAATGGGTTCCTGGTTCTTTGGATATATATATATATATATCCACATATATAGTCCACAGTTTCACAGTTCCAGATGGGATTAGTCCCGTTGTCGGGTGGTACATTTAGCCAGCCAGAACCATCGCCGGAAAATTATCTCGCTTCAGGGAAAAGATTCAGGGAAAGGGGGAACCCGAAGTGGGTACTTAAAAAGGCAATGATGAAGGTGGCTAATACACTAAGATGTACACCACTTGAGGAAAAGAAAAAAGAAAATGATGAGACCATGGTGACTAGATTGATTACCACATATAACAACGACTCTGGTAAAGTACAGCAAATCCTCAGAAAGAACTGGGGAATATTACAAACTGACACTGTTATAAGAAATATGTTAGGAGATAGACCATCCATAACATACCGCAGGGGGAGGAGCCTAAGGGATATGCTAGTGAGAGGGGATATCTCGGGAAACAAGGCTACCAACGAACACAATTTGAAGGGATTTTAAATTTGCGGGCACTGCAGAGCGTGCAAATCCAGTAAAATGGTCAAATAATTCTCAATACCAGGTGTTAAAAGAACGAAAACCATTAACCAAATCCTAACATGCAGTACCACCTATGTAATATATATTCTGGAGTGTCCTTGCAAATTGAGATATGTAGGGAGTACAACGTGTATGGCCAAGAAGCGGATACAGGAACATCTGAGAGCCTTTACAAATTTGGATCTACATTATCCCATTGCAAGACACTTCCAAGAAAAACATGGATCGGACAACTCTTAACTTAGTTTCTTTGTAATAGAACAGATCATGGTTAAACAAAAGAGGGGGCAACAGAGAACTAACACTTAGGAAGAGGGAATCAAAGTGGATAACAGAACTTGAGACCAGATCCCCGGGGGGACACAACCTTTATGAGGAGTTAGCAACACATCTGTATGCACATTAAACCTGAGTTCAATATGTCTATCAGTATCATCCTCACGAGGAACTGTCAATGGAAGTAGTTTATAAGAATGAAATGCAGAATTGACTTTTCCCTTGAAAACTATCGATAATTGTGAAGATGTAATTCATGCAAAAAAGAGATGTTTTTAGTATGGTTTTAATGATAAAATCTTTTTTATGTTTACTTTCACAGGATTTAAGGAAGAAACCCTTCGTCTTCATTTTGGGCGTCATAAGGGACTTGTTGTTTTTCCTTCTTCTTCCACGGGATAATTGCACTGTTCTTTATTATTATCGGAGCACGTTTTCATTGGTTTTAGCTTAACAATTTCAAATTGCACTTTTTTCAATCGACCATAGTGAACTCATAGAAAAAGGAAATAGTAAACCACTGTGTGAAAAAAATATGTCTTCCTCCCCTCCTCAGCGCATCACCCCCCTCCACCCCCCACCACTCCCCTTGGTTGTTTTACTCGACAGAATTTAAACCCACAAGTTGGCCCACAGGGAATATGTATTAGGGCACTAGTCTGAAAACATAGAAGCAATTGTAAAGGAAGATCGAGTATGCACATATAGAATGTCTACAAGTGCGGGGTACTGGTTTAGATAGTCGGTTTGAAATGCTGTATATGAAGTATAAACGACAGTTAGATATGCCGCTTTAGGAACACATAGATGGAGGAATATAGAAAAAAACGTTATTTTTCTATGTGCTGGGATCTATCGGAGGCCTTATAAGAGGTTTTTTCAAATGTAATCAATCAATGTATAAACAGAAATGTATTGGGAAAACCTTTTTACAATTGTAAGAAGCTGTATATGCAGAAAAAAGATGTTAAAAAGATAAAAATATGTGTTGAGACACAGAGAGTATACCACTCCAAAATGGCGATAGAGGAGCAGAGGTGAACACTAACCCCTTTTCTTTGTTTACTAATGTGTTGATTTATATATTTATGGCAATGGGGGCCTGTTTCTCTCCCGGCCTAGCATGCTTGCATATGGGCTGGTGGGAGGAACAGGTCCTGATGGTACAACACAAGGCTACCATGCTCAGTAAGGTCCCATTATACTTACGCTATATTGATGACCTTTTTATGGTTTGGAGTGGGACGATACAGGAGGCACAGGATTTTATAGAACAACTTAACAAAAATGATTTGAACCTGAGTTTTACATCCACCATGAGCAGTTCTTCTGTTTATTTTTTAGACATGGAGGTTTACATTGAATCTGACACCCTATCAACAAGGCTCTATAGGAAGCCAACTGCGGGAAATATCGTGCTGCATGCGGCCAGCCAACACCCCTATCACCTTATACAGAGCATTCCCTTTGGGGAAATGTTACATATAAGGAGGATTTGTAGTACAGATGATGAGTGTTCTAGGGCGCAGGAGGCGAGTAAAATCCGCTTTCTGGCCAGAGGATACTCAGAGGGGATAATACAAAGGGCTATGAGGCGCTCTACTAACATAACCAGAGCAGAGGCATTAACATCCAAACCTAAGAACAAGACCAAGGTAGCCGGTAATCCATCTGGTATAGAGGTGTCTAGAATATTTTTAACATTCAATCAGCAACATAAGGAAATCCGAAAAATTTTCAGCCGCAACTGGAATCTGGTAACGGGGGATCCTGTTATCGGCAATACAGAGGGCAGAAGACCAGAGTTTTCCTTTAGAAAATCGATCTCCATGTCTGACAAATTAGTAAAAAATTATTTGGAGCAGCTAGTCCCTGAGACCTTCATGGCTCTGCGTAAGGGATTTAAGAAATGCTTTGTTTGCAAGGCGTGTAAAAATGGCTGCAACAAAATAGAATACTCTACCCCATTTAAGGACAAACCTGTCAAAATCACGAAACAGCTGACTTGTAGGACTGATTTCGCGGTCTATGTGCTGCAGTGCCCTTGTGAGCTTAGGTACGTGGGGAGCACTCGCTTGCCGGCTCATAAGCGGATACTGCAGCACATAAGGGCTATCAGGACCAAGGATGAGTCCTACCCGGTGGCTCGCCACTTCCAGAGCACCCATGACAGTGACCCTAAACATCTCCTATATTATGTCATCGATTGTGTGCCGTCTCTTAAAAGAGGTGGTGACTGGAATGCAGCACTCAGGGTCCTTGAAACTCGCTATATATTAGAGCTAGACAGTCGTACCCCTGGGGGACAGAATGCTAGCGAGGATTTATATACATGTCTATAGATCTCCCCAATATCTGCGTTATAACATCTTGAGGGTAGGGATCTTATTAGACACATGGGTTTGTTTCTGATGTCCATTATCTTTTATCAGGTTTTGTTTTAAGAGTTACAATCTAAGAAATGATTTTGCAGTTACTTGTGTATATTGCTTTCTGGTTATTAACATCTGTCAGATACTATAGGGTAGGGAGGGGCTCCTCCCGCCTATTATCAAAATGTTTTTTATAGTATAAATCAACTGTTTTTGCACTTTGCACTTTTCACTTATAAACTTTACACTATGCTGGTATAGCTGCTCCTTGCCATACCTTTTGGGGTATTGAAGAAAATGTTTACATTAGCACATTGCACTTTGAACTAAATGAAATTGTGTCCCACTTGGGATATATTTCTTGCACATGAAGACGTTTAGGAACAGGTGTCTCGCAAAACAATGACATCAGTTATATTTGTGATGATATGCATATATTAATATATTTATATATTTATTATTTTATTCTACAAATTGCGTAATGCTGCACATTTTTAACATTCAATGTGTTTTGCATTTTTGATGTATTTAAACTCACTATGAGTTTTATTGCTTGAGACGATTGAACTACATGTGATATATGTAGTCTTTCTTTTGTTTCCTTGTGTACTTCATGGTAATGTGGGCTTTATAATTTGAGTCCGCCCTTTGTGTTTACTACTTATACCCTGTGTGGCCTTGCGATCACATCATATGATCAAGACTGCGGACGCATAATGGCGGGCATGCTGAGCTTTCATTGATTTGAATAAACGCACTTGACTTGGCACCATTACCTGGGTTCCTCTTTTCGTTTCTTTCCAGCCCGGCAGGATTGCACTGGAGCTGGGGGCTACATGACGAGTTCGATTCATATATATATATATATATATATATATATATATATATATATATATATATATATATATATATGCATACCCAATCCTGCTCCCAAAGAAGAAGGCACGCACACAAAGCTATCAGGATACGGCTCATTTATTTACATAGGTCTCCCACGACCCTGAGCTCTGAGAGACGCGTTTAGCCTTCGCAGAAATGTAAATGTAAATGTAAATGTAAGGTGTTTTGTAGCGCGCTCAATTACTACCGGAGTATCCTGGCGCGATGGACCGCTGGGGAACCCGTCCTGGCTTTCCCTGTGAGATGGTCCCATGCTGGGTATCTCCAAGGTGAAGCCAGGCATCCCCGGCGTCTGTGGGGGGCCGTTGTAGAGATTAGGCAAGCTGAATGCCCAGAGTTACCAAGTGTGATCACTGCCCAAAGTGGGCACCGAGGAGAGAATTATCAGTCCGCTGACCCTGGTCCTCGACCCTGCCGCGTCGGGAATCAAACCCTGGTCCCGGGCCGTTCTCAGCCTCCGGGTCTGCCGCCTCTAACCAGTGAGCCACACCTCTCTAGAAGGCTTTCTCAATCTCAATCTATATATATTCACTGAAACAACCATAGGTTTCACACATGTTATAGTTAGTTGGACATTTCACTCATACAAAACCATTGAAATTCCCCCGTTATAGTTAATTCAGCTAACTATAACTCGCGTGCCCGCAATGCACTGCTGATGACGTCACATATTATATCACTCATGACATGGTCAGTGACATCACTCATGACATCACTGATGACATCTGAAATGACAGGACTGATGACATCATCCAGTGAATGTGTGTCTTTCTGAAAAATAAATATTTTTTATATATTTATATCTAAAGGTCGATCGAAGAATAAATGGATAAATAAGTGCCTAATGGATGTTTTTTTTTGGTAAAAATTATTGTATAACTGACTTATTACTTGTATCTTAGTGAATACATATATTAGCGAGTAAATATGTAAATATCTGTATCAGTGTCTCACTTTGTGTATAAGTGGCTGCATGGGTTGGTGAGTAGCTACATGAGTGTCTATATGGGTTATTAGTTGTTTTTTTGAGTATCAGTATGAGTGTCTGTTTGGTTTGGTGGGGGGTATTACTTAGCACATAGATGCATGAATGACTGACTCACTGTTTGTATGTGTTTTGAAAACAGCATGTGTGCAGGACTGTATGGGTGGATGAGTGTGTGTATGGGTGTGTTAGTGACCGAATGACTGTCTCAATAGTATCTTTATGAGTAACTACATATGTTTTAAACTGTTATATGTGAGTATTGATGTATATAAGTGAGTATAGGAAGAGATTGGAAGAGTTCCTGTATAAATAAGTATGTGTTTCTATAAGTGATTGTTTAAGAGAGTAACTATGTGTACGTTTCTGTAGAAGTGTAGTGCATTGCAGAGTGTTGTAAAAAGGGGGCGTGGCCTCTGAACACCTCTCTGCAACGCAGCTCCCTGGCACATACTGGAGGTACCTGGTCAGGCTAATTGGCCCCTAGGGGACCTCTGGATGGATTGAAGAGGAATTAATTCCCCAACATAAAACGCGCCACAGGGCATGTTTGCACACATTTCACCTCAAGCCCCGCCCCCTACCTTCACCACTGTGCAAACGCGCCCCGTAGCGAGTTCTAAGTTGGGGGATTAAATCCCCTTGCATACTGGGGGTCCCTGGGGGCCAACTACCCCACCAGGAACCTCCAGTATGCGCCAGGGGGCTGTGTTGCAGAGGGGGTGTAAAAAGGGGCGTGGCCTCATTACACCTCTCTGCAACGCAGCCCCCTGGCACGTTTCCAGAGTGGGAACTAAATCCCCTTGAATACTGGGTGTCCCTGGGGGCCAACTAACCCACCAGGAAACTCCAGTATGCACCAAGGGGCTGCGTTGCAGAGAGGTGTAAACAGGGACATGGCCTCATTACACCTCTGTGCAAAGCAGCCCCCTGGCGCATTTCCAGAGCGGGAACTAAATCCACTTGAATACTGGGGGTCCCTGAGGTCAACTAGCCCACCAGGAACCTCCAGTATGCGTCAGGGGGCTGCGTTGCAGAGTTGTAAAAAGGGGCATGGCCTCATTACAGCTCTCTGCAACGCAGCCCCCTGGTGCATACTGGAGGTTCCTGGTGGGCTAGTTAATGTAATGTTAATGTAAGCCGAACTTTTTGAGCGCACGGCTACCCCGAAAGGTGTCCCGGCGCTTTAGCAAAGAGGCCCAGAGAAACAGGAAAACCAAAGGCATACACACTACAGTTACCGCGAGTTACTTAGTGAAGAGCAAAGTCTTCAACTTCTTCCTGAAAGCCAGGAGGTTGTTCGCTTTCCGAAGGGAAAGTGGGAGCTCGTTCCACAAGCAGGCTGTCACGTGTTGGAAGGAGCGACCTCCCATCCGGACACGTTTGACCACAGGCCCCCAAGGACCCCCTGAATTCAAGGGGAATTACTTCCCCCTCTGCAAACGCGCCAGGGGGCGCGTTTGCAGAGAGGTGCAATGAGGGGACATGGCCTCCTCCCCGATCCGTTTTTTAAAATGTACTTTTAAGAAGGGGGGCTGTGTAGCCCCCCTTCTTTTTCTTTTTTTTTTGGCCCTGGGGACCCCATCCCACAGGGACTGCCCCCAAATTTTTAATTTCTTTAGACATTTTTGGGAAGGGGACCGTGAGGCCTTTAAAAAAAAAAATCTCTTTTGTAGGGGGGCTGCTTTGCCCCCTCCTGTGGCCTCTTATGGCCCCGGAAATCCCATCCCCCAGGGCCGCTTTTAAATTATTATTTTTAAAAAAAATGTGTGGCCCATCTCCCGGGCCACTACTAGCCTCATTGGGAGTCGTGGGGGGGGGCTACCACAAGGTGGTGGTCCCCGGGCTGGGGGGACCGTCACGGAACCCCCAATTAAAAAATATAGTGCCCCAGGGAGGTGGCGGTCCCCGGGCGTGTGGGGGACTTGAGCCTCCCCACACAGGTTTCTTTTATTTATTTTAGAAGCCCCGGGGGGTGGCAGTTTCCGGGGCTGGGCCGTGAGCCCCCCAGACATAATGTTAAAGCCCCGGGGTGGCGGTCCCTGGATTTACACCATTTAACATATGGCGTAATCTGTGAACCAAACTCTACCTTTTTTTCCAAATTTGGTGTTATTCCATTTAGCAGTTCGGGCTGTAGCCGTGTCTAAAGGTTGCTATGGAAAATTGCATGGGAAAACACGTTTTGGGACCCCCTTTTTTCTAGGCCCCCGCTTGACGAATCACCAAGATTCATCAAACGGCGCCAAAGTTATTCCAAATAGAATGTTGCAGATTTCCTATGGAAACTAGGTCCTAACTATAACTACCTACTGGCGACCACCAGTAGGTAATATATATATATATATATATATTCACTGAAAAAACCATAGGTTTCACACCAGTTATAGTTAGGAATTAGCATTTAAAAAACCTATTAAATTCACTGAAAAAAACCATAGGTTTCACACCAGTTATAGTTAGCTGGATATTTTACTGACATAAAACCATTGAAATTCCCACGTTATAGTTAGTTGGACTCACTATAACTTGCGCGCCTGCAATGCACTGCTGATGACGTCACATATTACATCAGGAGTTTTGGGAAGTAGGGGATCCCTATATATGAAAACCACTAGTTATACATAGGGAAAGAATGTCTAATTTGGAAAAGGTCTATAACTAGTACACTTAATACATAAACGAATAGTGATATCAAAACCCACTATATATAAATGATCATGAACAACTTTGTTGATATTTTAATTCAAAATTTATTATATTTGTTTGATTTTATAAAGAATATATACTTTTTTTTAAAAATTATGTTTTTTAGAGGGTGACTAATAAATAGTTTTGAAAAAACCTATTTTACATTGCTAGATCAAAAAATGGTTTGTCATTGATGGTGCAAAAATAACATACATATGACGAGACATAAAATCAGACAACAGGAAGATGAATGAACATGATGTAGGCAAAGCGGTAGATACACACTACGCGCGTTTTGACTCGTTAGCCTTCATCAGGTGACCCGTCTTTGACTCTATAATTAAGACACAAAGAATATTCATATAAACATACAATACATCAGATAGTATAAATATATATAGTGGGCACATCTATTTAACTTGGTGATATTTACATCTTTGTCGAGATAACATACATATACATTTCATCTTTATATTATTTGCAATTAAAATTTCATATTATAGTGTACATGTCCTAACAATTCATAGTCTCAAATTAAGCCACATCAGATAGATTGAACATTACATTTCTTAGAGGTCATACGTTCTGTCACGATTCGCCTTCCCCGACCTCTGGTAAATCACTGCCTGCCCTGTGCTGGGGAAAACGGGATGACAAAACTACAGATCCCATGATCCTTTGCACCGCGCGCTCCTATGACGCGACGCAGTGAAGGATTATCAGGAAGTCAGGCGGAAAGAGCGCTGCCGATTATTCCTGTTTGTGCCTTTGGTGGAGTGCTTTGGAATTGTTGCAGCATCGTGGTTATCGGCAGAGGCCAGCTTTGTCCAGCGCTGGAGAGACACGCCGCCTTCAGCGTGTGGGGTCAGTGTTGCTCGTCTTCAGAGTCTCGTCTGTGGATTATTCTGGTGAGGCTTAGGAAGCGCCTACAACGTGGGGTTCACCGAGCGTGGCCGCTCGATTGCGGATTAACTGGAGGGGCTTAGGAAGCGCCCGTGTGTCATTCCATCAGTCAAACTCCAGGTTTTTGCCGGGAAACGAGAGGGGCATTTTCAGTCCTCTTGTTCAGAATACATTTGTTGTGTTTGTACAGGAAGCGTCTTGCTCCTGTTAGCGCAGGACACCGTGTTTTTGGTGCCGCCTACAAAGAATACATTTGTTGTGTTTGTACAGGAAGCGTCTTGCTCCTGTTAGCGCAGGACACCGTGTTGTTGGTGCCGCTTTCAATCACTGTACTCAATTACCTCTTTAAAGCGCGTACAGAGCTGGATCTGTATAGACGCTATTTCACATACTTTAAGCTGGGTTTATGATTTGTTTTGCTAACTATTTGTTAGGGAATGCTGAGTGAGACCCTGGGGGTAGTCGCGTCTTGCACACCCTGAGGTCCGTCCTATCAGCATTTCCTCGGAGGAGAAAGACCTTGTTGATTATATACCACCGCTACCAGGAATGGGATCGTTCATTTGTTTTCATTGAATGGTGTTCTGGGGCAACATTAGGTTATCTGTATCCTTCATATGGGTAGGTGTTCATGCTGGCCTGATCATTTGGAAACTAGGAAGGGAGGGAACCAGGGGGTTTGCTAATGATCTTTGTGTTGTATTTTCCAGTAATTCACCAGGGGATATAGAAGCCGCCCTTAGATCCTTCCTGCAGATAGGCACCCCTGTGAGATATACAGGTGAGGTAATAGGGGTTTGGTTACGTTGTCCTTATCACGGTTGAGGGTACTGCAGTACTTATCCCTTGTTTCTGTGGTTACAGGTTACGGTGACCAGAGCCCAGCTGTTCTCCTCCGGACCCCAACTTTTCCCCCGCTTGATCACCTTAACAGTCTGGGCACTATCAAAGTCAGACTTGGGTTGATCTAGAGGTGGGCCCCCATATAGCATCAACCCCATCCTGAGGAGCATCCTGAACCGAACCTGACAGAATAATCGGCCTAAAAGTTCTGCTCCTCCTGGTTGGGTTGATACAAGGGATGGCTACCTTAGACGAGGTAGTGACCGCCTTAGGCTTAGTTCAGGTTGAGTTGGCCGCCTCTCGTCAGGAAACGGCTGCGTTGCAGGCACGCATGGATGCTATGCAGCGGAACCCGTTTGATGCAGGTAACCCTGCCCCTCCACCAACCTCGCTGGTAGTCGAAATGCCTTCTCCAGTTCCTTTGGCCCCCCCAGAGAGGTTCATGGGTGATAGAAAGAAAGTGCAGGTGTTTATGACCCAGGTGATGATGCATTTCACCTGCAAACCCAAATGTTTTTTGACAAACCAATCACGTGTTTCCTTTCTGATCTCCTATTTGGGAGGGGAGGCAGCCCAGTGGGCAGTACCCATAGTCAGGAACAATGATGGAATCCTATACGATTGGGATCTGTTTAGAACCGAATTTGAGAAAACGTTTGATAGAAGAGCGGAGACCTTCTCCGCTGATAAAGAGCTGTTGGTTCTCAAACAGGGCAATTCGGATCTCGTGACTTACCTGAATCATTTCCGTAGATTAATCGCTGAAACTGATTGGCCTGAAGCCAAACAGATGGTTCTGTTTTACCAAGGGCTCACAGACAATCTTAAGGATGTAATAGCACAAGTTGAACCCCAACCTACCACATGTGCAGCATTCATCGATTTGGCCTTGCGCTTGGATCACCGATTGAGAGAGAGAAGAGGAGAAACGGGAAGAAGAGACAGAACCCCAGTGTTCGGGGAAACACCGGCTAGTGGGGATAAAGCTGAGGGTAAACCTGAACCTATGGATGTGGGGGTGGTGAGAGCATCCCTCACTACCAGTGAACGAGAGCATCGTCGCAAATTTGGGTTATGTTTGTACTGTGGGAAGAAAGGACATTTTTTACGAGAATGCCCGGTGAAACCAAAGGGAGGACGCTATCGTAAGGGTCCAGGGGCAGTATCCACTGTCGATAAGAGTTCGGAAAACTCCGAGGCTTGAGTTCTATAGAAGGGAGGGACTCAAGTGTACATTTCATCCCTTCAATTACCGAGGAAAACCGAGTCGGAAACCAGTTGTTCTTCATAGACATTGAACTATGGATTGACCAAGACCCAAAGTATGTACGTGCCATGGTGGATTCCGGAGCTACAGGTTGCTTCATGGATTTAGCTGAAGCACGGAAATTGGGAGTGAATCCAGTAGACAAACCCATCATGGAGGAAGTGTTTGCAGTAGACGGTCATGTGTTGGAATCGGGTCCTATCACACAGCATACTCCGGAGTATGAGATGTGGTATGGGGGTGACCATAAGGAACTGATTTCGTTTAACCTCATCCAGGCTCCTAATTATGGTACCATATTGGGACTCCCGTGGCTGAAAAAACACGAACCCCAGATAAGATGGAACGAACAATCTTTGGAGTTCTCCTCTTCCTATTGCCACGACCATTGCCTCCAGGAGAAATCCCGACCATCTATGGTGTTGGCAGTCACTCACACCGTTTCCACGGCTGCGGAAAAAGAGGTGGAATTACCCCAGTCTTACCATGAGTATGCAGAAGTCTTCAGTAAAACCAAAGCAGAAGTACTTCCCCCACATAGGGAATACGACTGCCGCATTGATCTAACCCCCGGGTCAGTGGTTCCATGCGGTCGTATTTACGCACTCTCCCAACCCGAAACTATGCACCTACGGGAATACTTGGACAATCTACTTGCTTTGGGATTTATCCGTCCATCCCGGTCCCCAGCAGCTTCCCCCCTTTTCTTTATTCCGAAGGCAAATGGGGAATTACGGTGTTGTATAGACTATAGGGCTTTAAATGCCATTACCATCAAGAACCAATACCCCCTTCCGTTAATTCCGGTATTACTGGAACAAGTGAGATCAGCTAAAATATACACAAAACTAGATCTCAGGGGAGCCTACCATTTAGTACGCATAAGATCAGGCGATGAATGGAAAACCGCTTTCAAAACCAGGTATGGGCTTTTTGAATATCTTGTGATGCCCTTTGGGCTATGCAACGCCCCAGCCTCTTTCCAATTCTTTCTTAACGAGGTGTTGCGAGAATACCTGGACATCTTTGTAGTCGTCTACATTGATGACATTTTAATCTACTCCAATGACGAACCAGAACACATCCAACATGTGAAACAAGTACTGGAGGCTTTACAGTTAATATATTTAACAGAATGGGAGAGTTAAGGGATTATGTCCACTGTTGTGGATGGAAGGGTACTCCCAGTCCCCTAGACAAGTAGCTATATAACAATACGAAGGAGTACCACCAAAGATAAGGCTGAAAAACAGCCAGTATTGGTGGGATGAGACACTAGTGAAAAAAAAAAAAAGAAGAAGAAGTCCTTCTTTGTTTTTAAGGAACCCCTCACTCACCGACCTGGTCGGTGACATGCTTCATCATCGGGGCCACCTCGACAGCCGAGTGCCGCCAAGGTGTGCTACAACACCTGGATACAGTGGAGCGGGTATGTGAGTGATGAATGTGAAAAAAAGTCAGTGAGTTAAAAATTGTCCTGGTATAACTTTCACAAAATATAATTTATTCTAAAGCTACTGGACAATATTAAAAACAGTGATGATACAGTGAAGGCTTTAATGGGACCTAGTGTATCTGTGATATGTGCTGGGTCTACATGTTTCAAACCATATGGGATTTACCGGTTTTTCATCAGGACCAAAAATAATGTAAAGGAGTTGGGTGGTCAGGGTACACTAACACCCTGCCATACCTGCAACCCTTTCAAACCCAAAGATAGCGTTTTGCTAAATGGGTAAAAGTAATAGTAACCCAAAAAGTGGTTACATAAAACAGAACAAACCTGTAAAAGAGAAAAAATTATCACTTATAAAGGTAATTTTACGTGCCTGTAACGTAGTGGAGTGACGTAGTCCGTTCTGTCTGTTGCTCAATCCACACTCAGTTATGCGAATAAACCATGGAGCGAGGTGTCAGCATAGTTTTCTATCTTAAAGCCCAAAAATTTTTTGGTATAGCACACCTATCAATATGTGTGAGGGTGAGCACGCATGCGTAGTCCTATATTTTAAACCACTTCAGTCACAAACTTGATTGTGCGTGCCCCAGACATAATTCTATCTCTTTAGTGTCAGGAATTACCGACGTGTCAAAATGCCAACTTGATCCAGAACCACAAATAACATACAACAAAACACCACAAAAACACATACATATTGTTTTTTAGAGAAGAACAACACTTACTCCTCAATGGAGGAAGGTTTGCCTCACGGGGATGTGAGGGGAGGTTTACAGAGTTCATAAACGTATTCTGCATGAGAGAGATAAGGGAACATGAAGATTGGTTTAAAAAGGAGAGTTTCCACTACCTTCTGTATCCCTCCTCGGTAGTTAATAAGAGGTTCGAGGTATTCTAATTAGGGCAGTTTCTACTTACAGTTCCTCTGTACGGACATTGGCCGATAACCTACTTCTCTCCCTCCGTGCACCCGCACTGGAGAAAGAATCGGCGTCTGTTGTTAAAGGGAGCCGCCATTGTGGGCGGGAAGGGCGTGGCTGGTCCCGTAGCGCGCGATGACGTCACATGCGTGATCGTCATACGCGTGTACTGTTACCGTGGTAACTGGGCGAAAACAAAGTTCTCCGCGATCGGAGGCAGAGGGAGGCTCCATGAACGGAGATAGGAGAAGTAAACAAAAGCAGCGTAACGCTTCAACTTCGTCTGTGTTTAAAAGGGGATGCATGATTTGTGGCTTAATCGAGCTCGTTTTTTCGGCGATAAACTAATCGTTGAGAGGGGTCTTAGCCCAGAGCGCTGTTTACTATTTGTACAGGAAGATTCAGGTTTGGACGAGAACTGGTGATTCAGCATGCTCGGGGAAGATATATAAGCCGTTTTTTACAATGGTGTTACACATAGTGCGCTATTCGCTGCAGATATGGGATAGACCATATATAAAATGCATTAACCCTAGCAAGAGTTTTATATTCAGACCTCTATATCTGGAGTCTGAATAGTCCAAATGGGGATAGAAAGGGGGTCAGTGATTCCGGCAAACTCATTGGGGGATTTCTCATCAATACCTCAATTTTGGCGGATGGCACAGAGTTACAGCAAGGCAGGATGTTAGCTGTAGATGTCAAAAGACCATAAGTCTATGAGAGGACAGAGGCCCAGGGGATATTGTCGTTAAGGCCATTTTTGTTTGTGGATAGCCTGTATACCCATCTTTGTTCTTTTTCGTACAGGCGTTTCTGTATGTTTGGTCCTGGGGGCACCTGCTCTATGACGGTCCAAAACATGTCATTAGTGGTATGACCTATCTCAAGAAAATGGTCCGTCAGTCGGGTTGCATTCTTCTTGCAGCGTATGGTGCTGCGATGTTCGCAGATTCTTTGCTTGACCTTCCGGGTTGTCATCCCAATGTATCTTTTTTTGCACGTGCATTCAATGAGATAAACTACATTCTCACTGTTGCAGTTGGTATGTGCAACTTGCCTCCAGGTTTTACCGGCCTCTAGGTCAAGGGACTTTGTATTCTTGGTTAGGTGGCATACACTGCAATCTCCGCAGCGATAATGTCCAGTCACATCTGGAAGGACCAAACATACAGAAACGCCTGTACGAAAAAGAACAAAGATGGGTATACAGGCTATCCACAAACAAAAATGGCCTTAACGACAATATCCCCTGGGCCTCTGTCCTCTCATAGACTTATGGTCTTTTGACATCTACAGCTAACATCCTGCCTTGCTGTAACTCTGTGCCATCCGCCAAAATTGAGGTATTGATGAGAAATCCCCCAATGAGTTTGCCGGAATCACTGACCCCCTTTCTATCCCCATTTGGACTATTCAGACTCCAGATATAGAGGTCTGAATATAAAACTCTTGCTAGGGTTAATGCATTTTATATATGGTCTATCCCATATCTGCAGCGAATAGCGCACTATGTGTAACACCATTGTAAAAAACGGCTTATATATCTTCCCCGAGCATGCTGAATCACCAGTTCTCGTCCAAACCTGAATCTTCCTGTACAAATAGTAAACAGCGCTCTGGGCTAAGACCCCTCTCAACGATTAGTTTATCGCCGAAAAAACGAGCTCGATTAAGCCACAAATCATGCATCCCCTTTTAAACACAGACGAAGTTGAAGCGTTACGCTGCTTTTGTTTACTTCTCCTATCTCCGTTCATGGAGCCTCCCTCTGCCTCCGATCGCGGAGAACTTTGTTTTCGCCCAGTTACCACGGTAACAGTACACGCGTATGACGATCACGCATGTGACGTCATCGCGCGCTACGGGACCAGCCACGCCCTTCCCGCCCACAATGGCGGCTCCCTTTAACAACAGACGCCGATTCTTTCTCCAGTGCGGGTGCACGGAGGGAGAGAAGTAGGTTATCGGCCAATGTCCGTACAGAGGAACTGTAAGTAGAAACTGCCCTAATTAGAATACCTCGAACCTCTTATTAACTACCGAGGAGGGATACAGAAGGTAGTGGAAACTCTCCTTTTTAAACCAATCTTCATGTTCCCTTATCTCTCTCATGCAGAATACGTTTATGAACTCTGTAAACCTCCCCTCACATCCCCGTGAGGCAAACCTTCCTCCATTGAGGAGTAAGTGTTGTTCTTCTCTAAAAAACAATATGTATGTGTTTTTGTGGTGTTTTGTTGTATGTTATTTGTGGTTCTGGATCAAGTTGGCATTTTGACACGTCGGTAATTCCTGACACTAAAGAGATAGAATTATGTCTGGGGCACGCACAATCAAGTTTGTGACTGAAGTGGTTTAAAATATAGGACTACGCATGCGTGCTCACCCTCACACATATTGATAGGTGTGCTATACCAAAAAATTTTTGGGCTTTAAGATAGAAAACTATGCTGACACCTCGCTCCATGGTTTATTCGCATAACTGAGTGTGGATTGAGCAACAGACAGAACGGACTACGTCACTCCACTACGTTACAGGCACGTAAAATTACCTTTATAAGTGATAATTTTTTCTCTTTTACAGGTTTGTTCTGTTTTATGTAACCACTTTTTGGGTTACTATTACTTTTACCCATTTAGCAAAACGCTATCTTTGGGTTTGAAAGGGTTGCAGGTATGGCAGGGTGTTAGTGTACCCTGACCACCCAACTCCTTTACATTATTTTTGGTCCTGATGAAAAACCGGTAAATCCCATATGGTTTGAAACATGTAGACCCAGCACATATCACAGATACACTAGGTCCCATTAAAGCCTTCACTGTATCATCACTGTTTTTAATATTGTCCAGTAGCTTTAGAATAAATTATATTTTGTGAAAGTTATACCAGGACAATTTTTAACTCACTGACTTTTTTTCACATTCATCACTCACATACCCGCTCCACTGTATCCAGGTGTTGTAGCACACCTTGGCGGCACTCGGCTGTCGAGGTGGCCCCGATGATGAAGCATGTCACCGACCAGGTCGGTGAGTGAGGGGTTCCTTAAAAACAAAGAAGGACTTCTTCTTCTTTTTTTTTTTTCACTAGTGTCTCATCCCACCAATACTGGCTGTTTTTCAGCCTTATCTTTGGTGGTACTCCTTCGTATTGTTATATGGCTTTACAGTTAAACCATCTCTACTGCAAACTGACGAAATGTGAGTTTCATGTCACAACCGTGGAATTCCTAGGGGTTATGCTCACTCCGTCAGGGCAGTTAATGGCCGAAAGGAAGGTGCGTGCCATTGCGGAGTGGCCCCAACCTGCCAATGTCAAGGACATCCAAAAGCTCCTGGGTTTTGCCAACTTCTACCGAAGGTTCATCTCACACTTCTCGGAGCTGGTGGTCCCTCTCACAAGACTAACCCGGAAGAACACCCCTTTTGTATGGGGAACTGAAGAGCAAACAGCGTTTGATCTGTTGAAAACCGCGTTCACCTCTGCCCCGGTACTAGTCCATGCGGACCCACGCCTCCCTTTCGTGGTAGAGGCAGATGCATCTGAAGTGGCGGTGGGGGCTGTTCTCTCCCAGAGGAGTGAAGACACGGGTCATCTACATCCCATTGCCTTCATGTCACGCAAGCTAAATACGGCAGAACGCAATTATACAATTGCCGAGAAGGAATTGCTTGCTATTAAAGACGCCTTCACGGAGTGGAGGCATTGGTTGATGGGTGCCACACACCAAATCACAGTATTCACCGACCACCGCAATCTTCAGTTTCTAAGAGCCGCACGTCACCTCACTCCAAGGCAACTGAGATGGATGCTTTTCTTTTCAGAGTTCCATTTTGTGGTCACCTTCCGCCCGGGATGTGACAACCGGAAAGCTGATGCTCTTACCCGTCAAGAAAGCCATTCCACAGGGACGGAGTCTCCTGAAACCAGCATCATCAAACCTCAACAAGTAATAGGGGTGATCCATACGTCTGAATTCTTACAAAAGGTAAAGAAAGGCATCCAGACCTTCGCTTGGAAGACGTGGATTCGGTTACACCCGGAATGGAAGATACGTCAAGGTCTGCCAAAGAAAGGGTCGCAATTGCTTCTCCCTACTCTTGCTTTGAGACAGCAAGTATTCAAGTGGTGCCATGATCTACCTTGTGCAGGACACACTGGAGGGCAGAAAACTCTGGAAAAACTACTACGCGCTTACTGGTGGCCCACCATCCGGCCGGATGTGTTTGCTTGGGTTCAACGTTGTGAGGTCTGCTCGCAGGCCAAAAGCGATCATAGACCAGCACAAGGGCTGTTACAAACAATGCCCACGCCTGTGAGTCCTTGGGAAAGCTTTTCAGTCGATTTTATAGTGGGACTCCCTCAAGATCATGGGATGTCAGCCATAATAGTAGTCGTGGACTACCTGACAAAAATGGGCCATTTCATTGCCTGTAAGGGGGTACCAACGGCTAGTCAATTGGCCCAGTTGCTGCTTATCCATATTGTTCGATTGCATGGCTTACCTAGGGTCATTGTTTCGGATAGAGGGGCGCAGTTCACCGCCAGGTTTTGGAGGGTCTGGTGTGATCGTTTGGGCATTGCTTCATCATTATCCACCAGCTTCCATCCGCAAACAGATGGGCAGACAGAGAGATTAAACCAGACCCTCAAGCAGTACTTGAGGTGTTTTGTGGATAACTCTACGGAAGCATGGGTGGAGTGGTTATGGTCGGCTGAGGTGGCGTATAACGATGCCATACATTCCTCTACATTGTGTACCCCGTTTTTCTGTACTTATGGGTTTCATCCCAGATTCAGTCCATTGAGTGTGCCCGGTGTTGAAGCCCCGATTCCACAGTTACAGACAAGATTGGTACAGTTGCGGAAAACTGTTTTGCAGGCCAGAAAAAATCTTGTAAAAGCTAAGCTTAGGTACAAGGTGCAGGCTGATAAACATCGTAGGCCTTGTCCTGGGTATAAGAAAGGTGATTGGGTGTGGCTGTCCACGAGGAACATTCGTTTTAAAAGGTTCAGTGTGTTCAATCCCCGTTTCATTGGTCCTTATCAGGTGGTTCGTCAGGTCAACCCGGTAGCAGTGAAACTTAAACTCCCCTCACATTTCAGGATACACCCGGTGTTCCATGTTTCTTTGATCAAGCCTGCTCAGGGCCCGAGTCGTGCCGCCCCTGCTCCTGTGCGGGTGGAACAGGAAGTGGAGTACGAGGTGCGGCGCATCTTAGACTCCCGTAGAGTCAGGGGGAGGCTCCAGTATCTGGTATCTTGGAAGGGTTATGGTCCTGAGGAGGATTCATGGGAACCGGTGGGTGCGGTGCATGCGCCTCGACTGGTGCGGAGGTTCCATTTGTTGCACCCTGGTAAACCTGGTGGCAGTCAGTGAGTGTTGTGAGAGGGGGTGTACTGTCACGATTCGCCTTCCCCGACCTCTGGTAAATCACTGCCTGCCCTGTGCTGGGGAAAACGGGATGACAAAACTACAGATCCCATGATCCTTTGCACCGCGCGCTCCTATGACGCGACGCAGTGAAGGATTATCAGGAAGTCAGGCGGAAAGAGCGCTGCCGATTATTCCTGTTTGTGCCTTTGGTGGAGTGCTTTGGAATTGTTGCAGCATCGTGGTTATCGGCAGAGGCCAGCTTTGTCCAGCGCTGGAGAGACACGCCGCCTTCAGCGTGTGGGGTCAGTGTTGCTCGTCTTCAGAGTCTCGTCTGTGGATTATTCTGGTGAGGCTTAGGAAGCGCCTACAACGTGGGGTTCACCGAGCGTGGCCGCTCGATTGCGGATTAACTGGAGGGGCTTAGGAAGCGCCCGTGTGTCATTCCATCAGTCAAACTCCAGGTTTTTGCCGGGAAACGAGAGGGGCATTTTCAGTCCTCTTGTTCAGAATACATTTGTTGTGTTTGTACAGGAAGCGTCTTGCTCCTGTTAGCGCAGGACACCGTGTTTTTGGTGCCGCCTAAGAAGAATACATTTGTTGTGTTTGTACAGGAAGCGTCTTGCTCCTGTTAGCGCAGGACACCGTGTTGTTGGTGCCGCTTTCAATCACTGTACTCAATTACCTCTTTAAAGCGCGTACAGAGCTGGATCTGTATAGACGCTATTTCACATACTTTAAGCTGGGTTTATGATTTGTTTTGCTAACTATTTGTTAGGGAATGCTGAGTGAGACCCTGGGGGTAGTCGCGTCTTGCACACCCTGAGGTCCGTCCTATCAGCATTTCCTAACAAATAGTTAGCAAAACAAATCATAAACCCAGCTTAAAGTATGTGAAATAGCGTCTATACAGATCCAGCTCTGTACGCGCTTTAAAGAGGTAATTGAGTACAGTGATTGAAAGCGGCACCAACAACACGGTGTCCTGCGCTAACAGGAGCAAGACGCTTCCTGTACAAACACAACAAATGTATTCTTTGTAGGCGGCACCAAAAACACGGTGTCCTGCGCTAACAGGAGCAAGACGCTTCCTGTACAAACACAACAAATGTATTCTGAACAAGAGGACTGAAAATGCCCCTCTCGTTTCCCGGCAAAAACCTGGAGTTTGACTGATGGAATGACACACGGGCGCTTCCTAAGCCCCTCCAGTTAATCCGCAATCGAGCGGCCACGCTCGGTGAACCCCACGTTGTAGGCGCTTCCTAAGCCTCACCAGAATAATCCACAGACGAGACTCTGAAGACGAGCAACACTGACCCCACACGCTGAAGGCGGCGTGTCTCTCCAGCGCTGGACAAAGCTGGCCTCTGCCGATAACCACGATGCTGCAACAATTCCAAAGCACTCCACCAAAGGCACAAACAGGAATAATCGGCAGCGCTCTTTCCGCCTGACTTCCTGATAATCCTTCACTGCGTCGCGTCATAGGAGCGCGCGGTGCAAAGGATCATGGGATCTGTAGTTTTGTCATCCCGTTTTCCCCAGCACAGGGCAGGCAGTGATTTACCAGAGGTCGGGGAAGGCGAATCGTGACACGTTCACAGCTTGTTCCCTGGATGTAGATTATATATTAGAGTCACTTAGTATATTTCACATACTAGGACAGGCATATACCAAAACTTACTCTTGTCATGTGATATAGAGAGAGCCAGGATATATAGCATCAAGCATTTCAGATACATATATACAACAATTTATTTAGTGACTGTGGTGATAGAATAAGGGTAGGGGGCATAGCAACAACGCATCATGGAGATGGGGACACTTAGTCATCCTGTTCTAAGGCACATAGTTATCCTGTTATAAGGCTTTTGAGGAGCACTTGTTGTGGCATTAATGGAAAAACAGGTATGCACTGGTACTTACAAAAACAGCTTAAGATGAGTGGAAAAATGGTCCGGAATTCTAGCTAGTTGTACGTTCAATGTAGTAGGTCTAGCATGATGGTAGGGGAGGTGCTGATATAGAATTGATATATACGTGTGATTTCCTGTAATGATAAAGGAAAACAAAAAGACCTACTAGGTATATGTGTAAAATTAAAATATAGTCTAACCAATGGTGGTATAAGAGGTCAATATACCTTGAATATATTTTGATCACGACGTACAGTATTTCATTAATTATGAGAATGGATATGGTGCTAGTAGTAAAACACTTCAAATATCTCAGCGTTGTGGTTAATGGCTCTAAAAATATATAAGGAGCATTATATTAGAAATCAAAAGCTAGATATTCTATCAGATAAACAGCAGCAGAGTGATGAAGTCCAGGGCAAGTACCTTAAATTATGGGCATCTAGAAGGAAAGCCAGATCGATTTTCATATGGAAATGATAGGATGATTCTACAAACACAAAAAGAAATAAATTAACAGGTATTACTACATATGACTTAACTAAACTTAGTCATATTTGCTACTATTTCTTATATAAGGTAATTATTATAACTGACTATACTGTCTCGACTTCCATGGAGTTGCTATGATAATCAGGGGTAATATGGTGTATAAGCTTTAATAGAAAAACTTAGTCATGTGAGAGTAGTTACAGTACTGGAATCTTATGATAATTAAGATCCGTTTTGTTTCCTATGATGATGAGGAACAGCATCAACTCAAACAGAAAACCAATACAATATGAATCATGGATGTCCACTTACTGTCTAAGTATGATACACAATATGGGGCTCTACCCATGGTATGGAGAGACTGTCGATATTATGAGCTAGCTAGCGCTAAGCTCTGTTGAAACCTGGTCGGTACCCTTCTACTGACAAAGTTACATGAAATTTGTAATCATCAGGAATGTCTAGCTATCTTTCATGGTTATATGGCGTAAGTGCTTATGAGGCGCAGCCATATTACTTTAACATCAGAGGCAGCAGTAAATGTTTATACATCGTTTTTGCCATACCTAAGGTTAGAGAGAATAAATAATAGATGCTTCCTAACTATTACTGAAACAAGCGAGTAGAATAGATATCTACTTGAATACAGCTTTCTAACTAAGGGTAAGTATTGTTCACTAGCTAGTAACACGACGTGGCGAGATAGTTTAATAACTACTCGTGATAAACTTACTTTTTAAGGGTAGAGTGTGGTAAATCGTCTGGCTTCTTCAACGCATTGTAGATACTGGATCTCAGCGTCTTGTGACGGAAACGGGCGGATGAGGAGCCGCGCCATATTTAAGGGGGCGTTAATTGGCTGTGAGGTTATGGACAAGGACGACAGACTATGAGTGGAGGACGGGTGACATGGTAATAGAGAACGGACAGCCGATGGTTAGTGAGGGTCGCTAACTATCGCGGTATAGATAAAGAAAACGGACAGTGAAAGTGGAGAGAGGGACATAATAATAAAGGACGGGAAACGGAAGATAGAAGATTCAGTGGATGATTAGCATTAGCGTAACTACAACAAAACAGTCTGATGTTCGAAGAAACCAAAAGCCAAGCAAAAGGATCATATATATTTAAAGCAATAAATTTAAATACCAAAGAAGGATAGACTGAAGCGTTTATTTAAAAAAAAACCAGTCCAGTATATCGACATTGAGCATCTATTGCACTCTCCTACATGGCTGAAAAAGGAGGTAGTGGAATATTCCGAATTATAAAATTGGTACTATATTGCAGAGATACATACTGCCAAAGTACTAGTACAAATACTGAGACATACATAGAAATGGAAATAAACTATGAAATAGAATATAGTCAATAGCTAGATGAATAAATTATGTTGTACCAATCTGGCTGTTTAAAAGTGTATATTATTATGTATATAGGGTTAATGCTTAATGGTTGTATACATAATGGCTCTCTCTATGACAAAATCACATAGCCCTATCGTTCAAAGTGATAACATACATATTTTCATATCTGACATTACAGAATAGCCTGTTCCCATGGAATGACGGAATTTGCATTCTTGTTGTTTGTGTTCCTTTCTAGAAGATGTTGGCGGTCATAGAAACAAGCACGTTTATATGCATCACGCACAACTTTGTGTGGATACCCACAATCCAAGAATTTCTTTTTCATGTCTTGTGCTCTTGTATCAAAATCTGATAGTTTGGTACAATTGCGACGAAGTCGCAAAAATTGACCAAAAGGGATCGCATTTTTTTGTTTCAGGGGATGGAAGCTGGAGTGGTGTAAAATAGTGTTACGAGCTGTTGGCTTTGTACATAGATCCACATATAGTGTGCCATTATCATGTTTAATCAAGATGTCCAAAAATTCGATTTCCTCATTGCTGCAGTGTGAGGTAAATCAGAGATTATGATCACACAAATTGAGCCATTCAATGTATTCTGATAGGGCATCTTCATTGTCATCCCATATGAAGATGACATCGTCTATATATCTAGACCAATTAAGGATGGACTCAAAGAAAGGGGCTTCTTCTTTGAAAACAAATAGGTGCTCAAAATGGGCAACATAAATATTTGCTATTGTTGGTGCACATGAAGCACCCATGCTTACACCCTTTTGTTGTTTATACATGGATCCATGGAACTCAAAAATATTTTCTTTTAGAATTATTTTTAAGCAGTCCAGAATGAATTTGGGATTACAGTCAACTTGATATACCTCTATGAACCATGCTACTGCTGTCAAAGCACCTTCACATGGGATGTTGGAATATAGGCTTTCCACATCAAGAGTGACTAGCCATTGTCGTTTGTGGTTGTATGGTATTCTTTCTAACAAGTTTATTATTTGGCATGTATCCTTTATGTATCCAGGTATGTTTTCTATATAAGGACGCAGCATGGCGTCCAGATATTTAGATATATGTTCTGTGACTGATCCAATGGTGTTAACAATTGGTCTTAACGGAGGGTCTAAAGCGTTTTTATGAACTTTAGGAGTTCCATATAGACAGGGCATTTTAGGGTTCTGCACATTGAGGTACTCATACTCTTTTTTGCAAATAATATCTTGATTAAATGCTTGAGTGGTAAGGCGAAGTATTTTGGCTTTAGTATTGGCTGTGGTGTTCCTAGTGATCTTTGTATAGAACCTGGAATCAGATAGCATTTCTTCGACTTTAGCAATGTATCTGTTGGTTTCCATAATAGCTATACCTCCTCCCTTATCGCAACTCTTGATGGTTACAGATGTTGAGTTTTTAAGGTTTTGGAGAGCTTGATATTCATCTGTAGAGATGTTGTAGGGAGTTCTAGGCACATATTGAGTTGCTTTAAGCATTTTGTTATATACAACTTTCTCAAATATACCAACTTCTGGTGCAATTTCATCAAGAGTTGGTGTAAATATGGATTTAGGTGATAAGCCTGATTTATTAATGCCATGGCTATCCGCATTGATTTCAGAAAAAAAGAATTTAAGGCGGATCTTGCGAAGGAAAGACATAAGATCTGTAAACAGTTCAAATTTGCTCAACCCTGAGTGGGGAACAAAGGAAAGACCTTTTGATAATAGGGTCAGGCTAGATTCGTTAAGGTTAGTTTCACTGAGATTAAATATAGGTATACATTTTATTGTCTCCAATACCGGGCGTTCCTGGTTTCTAGGAACTGGTTGGGGTTGATCAGTTGAGGGACCTGGTATGGGTGCGAAAATTGTACTGGGGGGTATTGCAATGGTTGTTGGTATTGCATCGGTGAATGATATTGATGGTTTTGATATCGTGGTCTCCATCCTCTCTGTGGGTTGCGCCTCCCTAAAAAAGGTCGATTTCCTTGATTGAATCTTGATGCTTTGGTTCCTCGATAGTCTGAGGAAATTGATCCGTCATCACTTTCAGAACCTGATGTATTAGAGAAAGTGGTTGTCTTTCTGTTATAGTATGGTCTGGTGTATTGTTGATTACCAAAATCATCTACATTGCTCTCTTGTGACGAGGAATAAAATCCCTCAGCAAGGTAGGGGTAAATTAGCTCCTTGATAAAATATCTTATATCTTTTTGGAGCTTATCTGTTTTCCTTTTTGTTAGGTAATCATTATAGGAACATAATTCCAAGTCAATATCATCCAAAGCTTTTTTGGCGTCAATAATCGCTGGAGACGACTTAATTTTACTTTCCAGTTCTGCAATTTCTTTTAATAGTTGTATTATGAGATCTTTCGCAGTTTCAACTATTAGCATCATCAGGTCTCGCGAACAGCGATTGGCTATTTGTGACCATTTTATCAAAAAATCCTTAATGTGGGCAAATAGGCCTGGAATATTTTTTATTTGTAGGCCTTGGGGAATTATGCCAGCTCTAAGATATTGTAGCATATATTCTCCGTGTAGCTCTATACGTTTGGTTTTCTTTCTAAGAGCTGTAAGTTTAATCAGTTCATCATTCGACCCTGTATTGCTTTTGGTTCTGTTATCAAATGATGCTGACGTGCCCACCATGGACATGAAGTCTGCATCACTAAAGCCAAACGTTTGAAAATTGGCCATAGTGATAGGATATTAGAATAAGCTAAGGAGAAAGAACCATCCACTTTGTTGGGCTAGATTCTCTCACAAAGCCAAAATGTTAATTAAAAGTGGCTAGAGGCATGTGTACATAGGACGTGTACATGAATAACAATTGATCTAAGTAAAATTTGATTCTGTGTAAACTAAATAACGCTAAATTGGTAGCACTAATTTAACATCCCCTCATAGACAGGCTATGAGAATAAGTAGTTTTGGGAAGTAGGGGACCCCTATATATGAAAACCACTAGTTATACATAGGGAAAAAATGTCTAATTTGGAAAAGGTCTATAACTAGTACACTTAACACATAAACGAATAGTGATATCAAAACCCACTATAAATAAATGATCATGAACCACTTTGTTGATATTTTAATTCAAAATTTATTTGATTTTATAAAGAATATATACTTTTTTTTAAATTACGTTTTTTAGAGGGTGACTAATAAATAGTTTTGAAAAAACCTATTTTACATTGCTAGATCAAAAAATGGTTTGTCATTGATGGTGCAAAAATAACATACATATGACGAGACATAAAATCAGACAACAGGAAGATGAATGAACATGATGTAGGCAAAGCGGTAGATACAAACTACGCGCGTTTCGACTCGTTAGCCTTCATCAGGTGACCCGTCTTTGACTCTATAATTAAGACACAAAGAATATTCATATAAACATACAATACATACAATACATCAGATAGTATAAATATATATAGTGGGCACATCTATTTAACTTGGTGATATTTACATCTTCTTTGTCGAGATAACATACATATACATTTCATCTTTATATTATTTACAAATAAAATTTCATATTATAGTGTACATGTCCTAACAATTCATAGTCTCAAATTAAGCCACATCAGATAGATTGAACATTACATTTCTTAGAGGTCATACGTTCACAGCTTGTTCCCTGGATGTAGATTATATATTAGAGTCACTTAGTATATTTCACATACTAGGACAGGCATATACCAAAACTTACTCTTGTCATGTGATATAGAGAGAGCCAGGATATATAGCATCAAGCATTTCAGATACATATATACAACAATTTATTTAGCATTTCATATGTCCCTCTCTCCACTTTCACTGTCCGTTTTCTTTATCTATACCGCGATAGTTAGCGACCCTCACTAACCATCGGCTGTCCGTTCTCTATTACCATGTCACCCGTCCTCCACTCATAGTCTGTCGTCCTTGTCCATAACCTCACAGCCAATTAACGCCCCCTTAAATATGGCGCGGCTCCTCATCCGCCCGTTTCCGTCACAAGATGCTGAGATCCAGTATCTACAATGCGTTGAAGAAGCCAGACGATTTATCACACTCTACCCTTAAAAAGTAAGTTTATCACGAGTAGTTATTAAACTATCTAGCCACGTCGTGTTACTAGCTAGTGAACAATACTTACCCTTAGTTAGAAAGCTGTATTCAAGTAGATATCTATTCTACTCGCTTGTTTCAGTAATAGTTAGGAAGCATCTATTATTTACTCTCTCTAACCTTAGGTATGGCAAAAACGATGTATAAACATTTACTGCTGCCTCTGATGTTAAAGTAATATGGCTGCGCCTCATAAGCACTTACGCCATATAACCATGAAAGATAGCTAGACATTCCTGATGATTACAAATTTCATGTAACTTTGTCAGTAGAAGGGTACCGACCAGGTTTCAACAGAGCTTAGCGCTAGCTAGCTCATAATATCGACAGTCTCTCCATACCATGGGTAGAGCCCCATATCGTGTATCATACTTAGACAGTAAGTGGACATCCATGATTCATATTGTATTGGTTTTCTGTTTGAGTTGATGCTGTTCCTCATCATCATAGGAAACAAAACGGATCTTAATTATCATAAGATTCCAGTACTGTAACTACTCTCACATGACTAAGTTTTTCTATTAAAGCTTATACACCATATTACCCCTGATTATCATAGCAACTCCATGGAAGTCGAGACAGTACAGTCAGTTATAATAATTACCTTATATAAGAAATAGTAGCAAATATGACTAAGCTTAGTTAAGTCATATGTAGTAATACCTGTTTATTTCTTTCTTTTTGCGCTTGTAGAATCATCCTATCATTTCCATATGAAAATCGATCTGGCTTTCCTTCTAGATGCCCATAATTTAAGGTACTTGCCCTGGACTTCATAACTCTGCTGCTGTTTATCTGATAGAATATCTAGCTTTTGATTTCTAATATAATGCTCCTTATATATTTTTAGAGCCATTAACCACAACGCTGAGATATTTGAAGTGTTTTACTACTAGCACCATATCCATTCTCATAATTAATGAAATACTGTACGTCGTGATCAAAATATATTCAAGGTATATTGACCTCTTATACCACCATTGGTTAGACTATATTTTAATTTTACACATATACCTATTAGGTAAGCATGGGCGAATTTTGCGAATCTCGCGTTCGCGAATTTTGCGGATTTGCGAACTCGCAATCCGCAAAATCCGCGAATTCTCGCGAATTTGCGGATTTTTTTTTTTGTGTTTGCGCGGGTTTCTGCCAGTTCGCGAGGGTTTTTTACAATGTCGCAAATTGCGAACTTACCTGTCGGGTCGCAAGTTTCGCGAACTTGTTGTTTCTACGTGTCCAGCCTGTTTGGGACACTCTTCTTCATCACTGCCACTCTCTGCCACCACTGCCACTCTCTGACTACTCATGCCACCCTCTGGCCCACCCATGCCACCCTCTGTTTCATCACAGCACCCTCTGGTTGTCCAGTCAGTGTACATTATTGTGGCAACGCAAGCACACCTTCCCTGCCTCAAGTGACCTGAATTAATTTGGGGCTGATTAATGTGTCACAGAATATTTTTTTAGCTGGCACCTGCTTCCTTAGTGCTTCCTGATTAGTGATCTTTTGCACTTGCTAAGTGCTTTCATTGTTGCAAAATTAGTTACAACACCTGCCCTGCCCCAACTGACAATAATGAATTAGGGGCTGATTAATGGATTTGAACTTCCAGCCTGGCTCCTGCTTGTCTCCCTTAGCTGTAATTCAGGACCTTTGTGGCATATGTGTAACTATTCTGAGGTTCAGAGCGGGTCACATAATAGTTTCAACTGGCAACTGAACTCTGGAGGGGCCCCTCAGGAAGCATTACAGGAAATGGCTACTAATGATGAGCCTGAACTTTTGAACCTGGTAAGTAGTTACTTTCAGTTTTGCTAAGATCGTATTTCTGCAATTTTGCACTTATTCGCGGGGCGCGAACTCACGCGAACAGTGCGAACAGTGCGAGCAAAATCCGCTGCTCGCGGATTTGCGGATTTTGCGGGAGATTCGCAAATCTCGCGGATTGCGAATTTACCGAAAATCCGCAAAATCCGCGAGCGAAACGGATTTTCCGCCCATGCTTACTATTAGGTCTTTTTGTTTTCCTTTCTCATTACAGGAAATCACACGTATATATCAATTCTATATCAGCACCTCCCCTACCATCATGCTAGACCTACTACATTGAACGTACAACTAGCTAGAATTCCGGACCATTTTTCCACTCATCTTAAGCTGTTTTTGTAAGTACCAGTGCATACCTGTTTTTCCATTAATGCCACACCAAGTGCACCTCAAAAGCCTTATAACAGGATAACTATGTGCCTTAGAACAGGATGACTAAGTGTCCCCATCTCCATGATGCGTTGTTGCTATGCCCCCTACCCTTATTCTATCACCACAGTCACTAAATAAATTGTTGTATATATGTATCTGAAATGCTTGATTCTATATATCCTGGCTCTCTCTATATCACATGACAAGAGTAAGTTTTGGTATATGCCTGTCCTAGTATGTGAAATATACTAAGTGACTCTAATATATAATCTACATCCAGGGAACAAGCTGTGAACGTATGACCTCTAAGAAATGTAATGTTCAATCTATCTTATGTGGCTTAATTTGAGACTATGAATTGTTAGGACATGTACACTATAATATGAAATTTTAATTGTAAATAATATAAAGATGAAATTTATATATGTATGTTATCTCGACAAAGAAGATGTAAATATCACCAAGTTAAATAGATGTGCCCACTATATATATTTATACTATCTGATGTATTGTATGTTTATATGAATATTCTTTGTGTCTTAATTATAGAGTCAAAGACGGGTCACCTGATGAAGGCTAACGAGTCGAAACGCGCGTAGTGTGTATCTACCGCTTTGCCTACATCATGTTCATTCATCTTCCTGTTGTCTGATTTTATGTCTCGTCATATGTATGTTATTTTTGCACCATCAATGACAAACCATTTTTTGATCTAGCAATGTAAAATAGGTTTTTTCAAAACTATTTATTAGTCACCCTCTAAAAAACTTAATTTTTAAAAAAAGTATATATTCTTTATAAAATCAAACAAATATAATACATTTTGAATTAAAATATCAACAAAGTGGTTCATGATCATTTATATATAGTGGGTTTTGATATCACTATTCGTTTATGAGTTAAATGTACTAGTTATAGACATTTTCCAAATTAGTCACATATTACATCACTCATGACATGGTCAGTGACATCACTCATGACATAGATATATATATTTATTTTAACCTAAATTACTCAAAATCCACTAGAGCACATATCTTGAGACATAGCAAAGGCACATCGGGCTACCAATCCCTACAATTTTGCCAAGTTTGGTGGAAATCCATTCAGCCGTTCGGGCTAAAAGTGAGGTCGACCACCCTATGGAAATTAACATAGGGAAAACACGTTTTGGGACCCCCCTTTTATCTCAGCCCCCGCTTGACGAATCCCCCCCAAGCGCCGCGAGGCAAATTTGAGGAAATTTTCAGGCAGATTCCTCAACCGGCGCCAAAGTTATTCCCAATAGAATGTTGCGATTTCCCTATTCAAAATAATCCTAACTATAACTACCTACTGGCGACCGCCAGTAGGTAATATGTATGTATAGCGTAATATATATATATACATATATATATATGTGTTCACAAAGGTGTCCTGTGCTTGAGGACGCCACTCCACGGTGATTTGGTTTTCAAAACCTTTATTTTCACACTGCCAGACGTTTTCAAATAAATATAATATTTGTCCCTAACGCGTTTCGATGCAGCATGCCTCTTCTTCATAGGGGAAACAGTCAGTGCGCGGTTGCGCACTACAACCATTTTATCCATTTCCTTTGCATGCCGCTCACAGGTGAGTATTTGCACAGCATGCTGGGGGTTGTAGTGCGTACCCTCCATTGGGTGATTTGCTTGCCTCCAGTGGCTGCCGAGCACTGATTTATTTACATGCTTTTAAAATGTCAGTTCGCAACCCTCCAGTGGGCTTCATTTGGAAACGCTGGCATAATTTTATCGAAATCTCCATGCTGCACACCAAGCCGGCATATTACCAGCTCGCAGTCCCGCCTCTTCTTTCCGCGGGCGGTGACGGTGGCGGTGAAAATAAAGGTTTTGAAAACCAAATCACCGTGGAGTGGCATCCTCAAGCACAGGACAGCTTTGTGAACAATATATATGTATATATATATATATTTATATATATGCGGTATGTTGTCGTCCTTTTTCTCAGCATGCCCAGCCGAACATTCAGGAAGAAACGAGACCCGTTCTTTAGGTGTTTAGAAGTTTATTTTGCCCAACACCAGTCTGCCATGACACGTTTCGGCTACCAAAAGCCTTGATCACATGACGCAGTCATGGGGGCTGGCCACCTGTTTTAAAGTGCAAGGTGCCTGCTGCGTGAAAAACATAGCAGAAATACTACATTCATAAATGCATAAATGCCTTTAAGCATAATTAGTTCACAATGATAAATGTAAAATACATTATATAAATTATATAAAGCTATTGACTGTATGAATACAATATTATCAATTCATTGTCACTAAAAACCTGTTGAGTTAAATGAAGTGCACAAGTGAGAGAAGAGGAATGAAACGGCAATTCGGAATAAAAATACATTAAAACACATAAATAGTTTAAAAAATTTATTAAAAATATATAAATATTCCTAATCTGTGCCAGAATCACCTCAAATCAATCTTAGTTTATGGTCCAAATGAATACAAACATGTCAAACTATCAACCGTATGCTCCTGAAGAAACAGTAGGATCTGTGCAAAACCCGCAAATGAAATATTACATTTGATGGCTCTGGACCATGACAACAATAATGCCCATGTGGGCAAATTCTACTTCTTGTGCAAATTGGCCATAGGTTCAGTGCAAATCAGCTAAATGTGCAAAACCACGCAACAGTAAAATCAAAGCGCTACCTGTGGATAAAACAAAGATGTGCATAGAGAATAAAAGGAATAGATAAAATATCTCATGATTCAAAGTTTATAGTGTGGAGGACAGGGGTAGTTCAATGATGGTAAGATTTAAACTGAAAAGTAATACATATTGCAGGTTCAACCTTGGTGCATAATTATAATCTTGGCAGAGTAACTAATTCATAGGTATGTGTGAAAATCCTCACTATTGTTGAGACCGTTGGGCATCTTGGTATCCAGCATGATAATGTACCTAGTCTCTAACTTGCGTAGTAGCCCCTCTCTGTCACCCCCTCTTCTTTGAGGAGGGACACTGTCAATTACATAGTAGACTAAACCTGTGGGATTTTTTCCATGGATTTTTTCAAAATGCCGCACACAGGGTAAGAGGGGTCTGCATTGCTGATGGCCCTCAAATGCTGCAGAACTCTCTTGTGCACTTGGGGTCTGGTACTCACCACATATCTAAGCCCGCATGGGCATTCTAAAACATAAACCGCAAATTCAGATTTACAGTTGAGTTTCTCTCTTATTTTGATAGGATTGGGGGAGAGTGGTGTCATATACTCTGATTTGCTGACACCGTTCCTACAAGCTTTGCATGTAGCACATTTCAAGAACCCTCTACTACCACCTAGCCGCGAGCCCGTGACTAGTTCGGGGCTACTAGAGACCAAGCTGTTTTGCATGGATCTGGCTTTTTTATACATAATGCTTGGCGAGGAAGTCACTAAGCTACCTACAATGGGGTCACTCGTGATTAAAGACTAGCTATTTTTGACAATTTTGCGAATAGATTTATGCTGGTTACTATAGGTCATGATTAATCATATTTCATTGGCCGTACTGGATTTAGAGGCCCTAAATCTATCTCCTGGGGAACCCAACAATTGCTGTCTTTCTTCCTTGTTGGCTCTCCTCATAGCATTATCTATGATTTTCATGTCGTAACCTCTAGCAAGAAATCTAGTTTTGCACTCATTTTGCGCAATAAGGCATTCTGTGTCGTCGCTACAAATTCTCCTGATGGGGAGCATCTCCCCGTAGGGGATGCTCTTTATCAGGTGTGCTGGATGGTGGCTATCGGCATGCAACACAGTGTTGCCGGACGTGGGTTTTCTGTATAGCCTAGTTTGTAGCTTGACATTATCAATAAAGATTTCAACATCAAGAAAAACAATGGACTTGTTACTGAGAGTACTGGTAAAATGCAGATTTAAATTGTTCACATTCAGTTGTTCAATGAATACAGTTGCTTCATCTGCAGTGCCATCCCATACAAGGAAGACGTTGTCAATAAACCTCCACCAGCATTTGACCTTAGTGTTCATGGTGGCAGTGTGGTTAGACATGAGGACCTGCTCCTCCCAGTAGCCCATATGAAGACAGGCATAACTGGGAGAGAAGCAGGCCCCCATAGCCACCCCTCTGGTTTTCAAAAAGAGCTGGTTCGAGAATAAGAACACATTATTCTCTAAACAACTGAAATCATGTCCACAACCATTTTAGAGTGTTCTGCAAATTCAGCGGGTCTCTTACTTAAATAATGATGAATTGCCTTTATCCCATCCCTATGGTGAATACTCGTGTATAGGGAGGTGACATCTAAGGACACCAGGAGAAAACTTGACTGCCACTCAAAGTTAGAAAGTTTTTTCAATAAGTCTCCCGTGTCAAGTATAAAGAAAGGTAGGCTTTTGACAAAATCCTGCAAAAAGAAGTCAATGTATTTACTGACGTTTTCCAGGAGACTATTCCTGGCCGAAATAATTGGCCTTCCTGGTGGTTGCTGGTAGTTTTTGTGGATTTTGGGGATAAAGTATATTACAGGGGTCACAGGATGATCGTTCTTTAAATATTTGAATTCATCAAGCGTAAGCAAGCCCTTACTCCTCCAGGCCATCAGTTTGGAGTAGATTTAATTTTTGCTGCTTGCACTTCCTGTGCGTTGGTTCTCCTGTAACATTCCCTGTTGTTTAATTGTTTTAAAGCCTCCTCCATGTACATTTTTCTTGGCCAAAGCACTACGTTTCCGCCCTTGTCCGACTGTCTGATTACCAGCTGTTTGTGTCCTTTAAGTTTTTTTATCAAGTTGTGATATTGCATGTCACAGTAGTTTTGTTTTTTCTTTGCGTTTGCATTTTTGATTTGTAAATCCTTGAGTTCCAATGAAACTCGATCATGAAATATGTCTAGATTGTCCTTCAGCATCAGAGGGCAAAATTTAGACTTTGGTTTAAATGATGTTGTGCAAAGGGTTTGTGCCGGTTCTCCGCCTGGGGCCAGCTCAGATATTACCCCTTCCTCTTCCTGTAACTCAATTAGTTCCTGGGTGAGTGCTAGTCCCATTTGTGGTGGATTATTCGGAGTCGTGGTGAATACGCTGGGGGGAGTCGTGGTGTTTGATCTTCGTGTACTGTGGTATATGTTCAATTTAAGTTTACGGATATATTTGAATAGATCAATACGGGTGCTGGCGTAATCAAAGTCACCTCTGGCACTGTAGGAAAAGCCTAGCGACAAGATAGAAGTTTCACTCTGGCTTAGTAATATGTCACTCAAGTTGACCACAGTTTTGGCACCCTCTACTTCGGTGTTTGGTTGTGTTGCCATTTGGATCGTTGCCTCCTTTGTCTCCCTCCTGCACTTCTGCCTTTTGTTGCGTTTCGTCCTCTCTGCGCGTTTGCTTGTTTGCTTGTTTGCGCCTGCTCCCTGCGATCCAGATCGGAGGGTTTGCTTTCGGTCTTGTTGGACTACAGCTAACTCCTGGGCGGGGGTGAACTTGCGAAACCCCGACCTCTTGTTGCGTTTCGCTTCATTGTCCGACTCACTTTCCACTTTGGAACTGTCCCCTGAGACAGAAGAGACCTCTAATAAACTGTTGCTGGCTAATTGAGTTGACGTGCCACTAGCAACATTTTCATTGTCATTCTTTTGTTGATGTTGTTTTAAATTGTCGTACCTCCGGGCGAAGGTAAATATCTGCCTATGCTCGTAGTCGAGCCTGTCACGTTGGAATTTGTAAGCCTTACGACGTTTAATTATTTCCTCTTCATGTTTGAGTCGCGCATCCATCTCCTCATGATATTTAACAATAGCGGGGGTACTTGGAATCTTTACTATTTCAGATTCTAGCCTTTCAATTTCCACCAGTAGCTTGGTTCTGTCGCTTTCCGCATATTGTATAAGTATTTCCATTAAGCGCTTTGAGGAGTCCAAGTTACATTGTGCCCAATCGGTGAGCATTTGAGGGTCAGGCTTTTCATACGAGGGTGCTAACATTATTCTTAACCCACGAGGCACCCTCCCTACCTCCAGGTTACCGGACAGGGAGCTGTGCTCCCACCGCTTCGCCTGCTCACTTTTGCAGCATTTTTCTAACGCCCTGAAAAGGTCTTTGATATTGTTGCTCGGTTGCAGCACCGAGGTTGAAGTTGTAGTCGGAACGGCCCCCCATCCGGGGAGTTCGTGAACATACCCCTTGAGGCCTCCACACGGCCCCGTACTGTGTCTGCAGACATGGTGTATCAATATTGGGGCATAAATTTGACAGGGAAAGTCGTTTCGTTTCTCCTACCCGACAATGCTGGGCAGCCGACCCCTGTTCAACTCCACACAGGATTTTCTCCGGGGCTCCAGCGAAGTTGTAGGTACTCCCGGTGCAGTTCCAGCTCGCAGTCAGCCACCGCCGACCTCTGACCCGGAACCACTCACGTTTTTCCCCTCGTCGTCACTGGAATCTCCGCCTCTCCTGGGGCTCCGGCGGCGTCTCCTTTGCGGAGTTGTAGAATTGCTCCAGGACCTGGAACCGTAGCTTCAAGCCGCACTTGCCCAAACGTGGAGGGGTCTCGCCGAGTCCAGGGAAGCAATCCTGGAGATATTTGCGGTATGTTGTCGTCCTTTTTCTCAGCATGCCCAGCCGAACATTCAGGAAGAAACGAGACCCGTTCTTTAGGTGTTTAGAAGTTTATTTTGCCCAACACCAGTCTGCCATGACGCGTTTCGGCTATCAAAAGCCTTGATCACATGACGCAGTCATGGGGGCTGGCCACCCGTTTTAAAGTGCAAGGTGCCTGCTGCGTGAAAAACATAGTAGAAATACTACATTCATATATATATATATATATATATATATGCATATATATAAATATATATATACATATATATATATATATATATATATATATATATATATATATATATATATATATATATGTATGTATGTATGTATGTATGTATGTATGTATGTATATATATATATATATATATATATATATATATATATATATATATATATATATATATATATATATATAATATCTTTCTGATCTCTTGCAGGACGTCCAGTGTGTCTTATCTTATATCAGTTGCTGTTTGTTTATTAATCAGAATTATTCATACATTTAATGAGTATTAATCAGTATTATTCATGCATTTAGATTATAGTTTGCTACATATATTTGAATCTTATGCATTTGGCATCTAAGATAATCTTTGTTTATAGAGCAATATGTCATAAGCTCCAAGCCTTTTTCTAAAAGAGAGAGAGTCTGTTTGTTTTGTGTTGAAGTCTTTGCTGTGCCAGGGGTGGTAAGACATTCATTACATGCTCAAATGTGTATATTATTTAAGGGTGCCGTGGTAAAAAGTACCCCACCTTGGGTGCGTGCTGGGTTTTGCCTCAACCTAAGGGGGATGTTGCAGTTAGGATCTGTCCTTTTTGCGAAAAGCAGATACATTACACCCTCATAAGTTCAATGCAAGCACTCAATTGGACATGGTAGGATGCTTCCAAACATCTAATAGCATTAGGTGAGATATGCATATTCATTTGGTCTCGCAAAGACCTGATTGACAAAGTTTTAAGACAATTGTTGAAAGAGGCAGGTTGAAGAAAGCCAATGGTTGAAAGAGATGGACCAAAATCTACTTGCGGATATTACAGATATTATAATCAACAAACCTTAAATTGGCAGTGATGTTTGTGGAAACAGTCATTACTGCTTACCCTACCGAACCTCTCAAGTACAGAAAGACAGCCGATGAAGTGCATTATCGAAATCATTATAAAACAATGATCACACATGGTAAATTATCTGGTGGCGTAATTCCTAACATTTCACCCAATGTAGTGCAGCAAGTATAGTTGCTACGCTGCGCTCTGTGAAAGGGAGAGAACTGACTTGTACCATATTGACGATGGTATGGTGAAGTGAAGTTCACTCCTAGCCCGGGAGAAATAAAGATATTTCTCCTTATTACAACTCTCGATGGTAGACACACATTTTGACCCAATCCCTGGTTTATTGTTTTTAGTAAATCTGAGAATTCGTCAAATTCCACTGCTGGATGCACAGGAACGTCCATGCTCCATCCAGGGAGCACCTACCACAACAAAATGAAACACAATGCAGCAAAAGCTGCTGATTTGCTTTAAATTTCTTTACCTTTGCAGGGCATTATAAATCCCATTAAAGGACTTGCGTTGACTTACGACCACGTGCGTCATGCAAGGTCAACACAAATCCTTAGTCAATCTAGCGCCTGCATAATTCATGTATAGCAATATACAAATATGGATTGTCCATGAAGATAAAAACTGGGTGACTGGGTTTCACCCATTGGTATGTTTTTTCGGATGGTCTACAAGCTGGGCATTGCAGTAGTCAAGTTGTGATATTGTTATTAGTCCAGGAATATTTCACCTTTCTTCAGAGCTGCAAGGGATCGCAAAGCAGCCCTGGCGATTACGTCTGACCAGCCCCGGGGAGGAGGGTGACGCTTTTGTTCCAAGGGGCCGATTTTGCAGCACTGCTGCAAAAAGGGTCTCCACTAACGAAAGCTGCCCACACCCTACCGGCCCACCGGGGAAATGCCCGCTGCCCGCTACGGCCAGTCCGGCCCTGCCTTTCTTTAAGCAGAAAGAGGGGAATTAGTTCCCATTCTTACTTTGGGCAAGAGACACAGGGCCTGATTCACAAAGGGCCTCCGTGCTCATGGCAGGGACCTGCAGTCGTGGGGATGTTTTTGCACTTTGGCAAAATCTCCGCAGTGAGACCACGAGTGCGGAGACCCTTTGTGAATCAGGACCACAGGCCTTTGTGCACCTGAGTGTAACATGAGTGTGAACAAGCCACTAGCACTCGAATTTCCAATTTTAAAATGCACTCATGTCCACCACTAAACCCAACAATCACTATAATGATCCCTTATCAGCAGAATCCTCAATAAACCATCTGTTAATCCCACTTTTGACAAAGATCATAAATGCCTCACTGTCACAAGGACAAATCCCAGCCTGCCTTAAAACAGGACAAGTCATCCCTTTGCTAAAAAAACCTTCAGAGAACCCCTCTGTTCCAAACAATTTCAGACCTGTAACTAACATTCCCATGTTAGCCAAAGTCCTGGAAAAATGTGTCCAACAACAATTGAGTCTACAAATTTCTGAGTTCAACCTGCTAAATGTCTTCCAATCGGGCTTCCGTCCAAACCATAGCACAGAAACTGCAATTTTGCACATCGTAGATGACGCACTGCTGGCTCTTGACCAAAATGAAACCTGCCTACTAATCTTGCTGGACCTGTCATCCGCGTTTGACACGGTGAGCCATGAAAAAATCATAGATCGGATGAAAAACAGAATGGGCCTAGAGGGTACAGTCCTAAACTGGTTCAGCTCCTTTCTTAAGAACAGATCACAAAAATTCATGGTCGACCAAACCCTTTCTGACCCAACAAATAATACAATAGGAGTTCCACAGGGATCAACGCTCTCACCAGCACTATTCAATCTATACGTTGAGCCACTCACAGAAATTTTACAAAAAGCAAACATATCTTTCCACATGTATGCGGATGACACTCAGTTATACATCAAGGTCGCATCAACAGAAGAGATTAAGACCATGAACCATGCTCTATCAAGAACCCTCCAATGGCTAACCAAGAATCACCTGAAACTAAACCTACAGAAAACCGAATTCCTACTGATTACACCACATAAAAGAAAACTAAATTCAACAGAATGGACCAACCTTATCACTGCTCTAAACTGTACTCCAAAGATCGTAGATTCCACCAAATCACTGGGAATTACCCTCGATAAAAACCTGAATATGTTAGCACATATAATTACAATGGCAAAAAACTCCAGGTTCCACTTGAGTTATTTGCGAAAACTTAAACCTTTCGTGAACAAAACAGATCTTAAAACACCAGTTCAAGCCCTGGTCATATCAAGGATCGAATATGGGTGCACTACCCTAGCTGGGCTCCCTAAGATCTCAACTGCCCCATTGAAAGCTTTTCATAATGCAGCCAATAGGCTGATAGCGGGATCCAAAAAATTCGGCCACATCTCCCCTCACCTGAAAATGCTAAACTGGCTGCCTTCGACCTAGAATTCAATTCAAATTGGCATGCATCACTCATAATGCAATACACCACAAAACTCCAGGTTACCTGGCCAAGAAACCTACGCCTTCCGGAGGTAACCGACCTTCTAGGAGTAAATCAGACTTTCTTTTGAAACCGACTCGCTTCCGCAAGAAAAAGACTTATGACCGAGCATTCTCAGGAGCAGCACCGAGAATTTGGAATGCACTCCCACCAAACATCAGAAAGATTACATCCACTGCAACCTTAAAAAAGGAAGCAAAATCGAACTATATGAGCAAATTTCTTTCATAAAGACTATGTTGGAGGCCTGCTATCTATAAACTGCCCAATTTTTATAACTGAATGTATACATGTCCATATACAAAATTGAAGTGTAAAACTTTATGACAGATGAAACACTATTTTAAAGAGCCCCGCTACACCACACTGGGTTATGCTATAAGATGATCCTGTACTTTAACGGCGCCACGGCAACTGTATTATTGTATGTATATATGTCTATATGCTAATCTGAAGTGTGAAACATTAATGACTGATGAAGTCCTACTGTAAAGCTCTCTGATACCCTACACTGGGTCATGTTCGCGCTATAGAAAACACTAAATAAATAAATAAATGAATGGTTCTGTAAAATCCATCAGTATTGCTGAATTTCCACTGTCATAAGTCTAAGGCTGGGACGGAAAAAGGCATTCAAGAGGCAGGGGCAGACTAAATACAATGATTCAAGTTATGGATATTTACAAACACTTTACTAGAAGTGTATGTGGAGCTATCCCTGCTAAAAGCAGGGTGAACTCCATTTCCATAGTGGAAAAGGGAAGGTTGCACCTCAATATTTAAATACTTTCTCCACAGGGAGGATTCGCTTTGAAGAAAAAGACAGATTAATGTACTTGTTAGAAATGGGGTTTCGGATTGCCTAGGGTATGCACCTAAGCCAGGCAGAACCTACCTCTCTAGTCAGGGTAAGGGAGTTACACACACACGATAAACCGTGCTGGTGAGTGACCGCTCTCACCTTAACCTGGTCTCTTGCGCTACAGCGGATAGGGGCTCATCCTCAAACTAGGGCCCCGGGTGGTGCAGCAGGTAGTGCTACCAGCGAGTAGCACCCCGGGGAGTGCAAGGCAGTTTCACGAGTAGTGAGAACACACGAAGCTCCCGGCAAGCACGCGGAGATCCGATTCCAGCACAGCACAAGATAGTTAAGCACCCGGAAGATTCCAGTAAGTGCCAGAAACTTTAAGGAAGGCAATAGCACCAGGAAGTCTTCAATCAATAAACCGCTCACCACCTTAATCTTTCCCAACCACACAGTAGAAAAAATGAAACAGAAAGCACTCCCCAGTGCTTTGTTTTCAACAACACAGGGCAACCACCCAGGAGCGGTCCACAGTGCTCACCTAGCGCTAAGCCCCTTTGAGAGCACTGGGGGGCATGCAGGTTCATTAAAGCAGGCAGCAGGCCAGCACACAGAGTCCTTGGGGCTTAGATGCAGTCCTTTGAGTAGGTTAGCACAACAAGGCAAAAGCAAAGTGGCAGTTCCGTGGCAGCACAGCAATACTCTGGTGCAGCATGCAGAGCCAGCAACGTCTGGCTACAAGTTACACGCAGTGTCTAGATCATGGGGCAACAGTTTTTAGAAGAGCACAACGCCCCTATTCAATCCCAAACCCTGACCTCAGACACACTACAGGGGGGCGGAGATAGCATTGTGAAAGTCAGGTACAGCCCTATTCAGGTGCAATTGCAACTCGTCCCACCACTCTTGGTGTTATTATGTTTTCTATATGAGCACGGAGGCTATACTATTCTTCCTTTATTTCTGATCTATCATATTAGTTCACTTCTATGCTTTCAGTAATTTCCTATATTACGCTTTGATTCCTAATCCTTCATTTCTCACATTATATCCTTGACACACGTCTGTATGACATTGTGAAGTCACGGTGTATTGTCCACCCTGGTCCTGTGTGTACCTTTGTCTTATTTTACTCAATCAGTCTCAATATACTATAGTCTGTATTTTGTTAGTCTGAAATGTATATTACTTATATTTTTAGAACATCCAGCGGTTCTCCTGAAGAAGGCGGTCCATCGCCGAAACGCGTGTCGAGATTGATTGCGACATTAAATACACTGGTTCATTACCTTGTTTACCACTGTACCTATGTAATGTGTTATTTTCTATGAAATGTTTTTAATCAATTAAAGTGGTTATATCATATGTTTCACTGATAAACCCCCTTTTTTACAAATTGTGTTTGAATATTTGATGTATATTGTTTATAATTTTAATAAATATATGTATATATTTTATAAAAATTGTGGTGCTGGTCAGTATATTGAGGCTTTTTCCTTTTTCTTATCAAGGGTTTATGTTTAACCAGTATTCTCGACAGGTCAGTTGTTGCCTAGGAATTTTCTATTTCATGTACTATTACAGAGGCTCGGCAACACATTTATTTAGTGCTTGGCCAGGCACCACAAAACATTCAAAGAGTGCCTGGTGCAGCCTTGCAAAAAATGTAAAAAGTGCAACATATTCATACTGGCCTGGCGCGGCACAGCAACACATTCATACAGACCTGGCGAGGCACGGCAGAACATTCATATAGTGCTTAGCCAGGCATCACAAAACATTCAAAGAGTGCCTGGTTCAGCCTAGCAAAAAATTTAAAAAGTGCCTGGCGAGGCATTGCAAAACATTCATACAGTGCCTGGCAAGGTATTGCAAAACTTCAAAGTGTGCCTGGTGAGGCATTGCAAAACATTCATAGAGTGCCTGGCGGGCACTGCAACACATTCATACAGGCCTGGTGAGGCACGGCAGCTCGTTCATACAGGCATTGCAAAACATTCAGAGAGTGCCTGGAGAGGCACTGCAAAACATTCATGGAGGGCCTGGCAGTCACTGCAACACATTCATACAGGCCTATATGCATATAGTGCTTGGCCAGGCACCACAAAACATTCAAAGAGTGCCTGATGCAGCCTTGCAAAATATTTTAAAAGTGCCTGGCGAGGCATTGCAAAACATCCATAGAGTGCCTGGTGAGGCACCACAAAACATTCAAACAGTTCCTGGCAAGGCATTGCAAAACATTCATAGAGTGCCTGGGTGGCACTGCAACACATTCACACAGGCCTGGCGCGGCACAGCAAAACATTCATACAGGCATGGTGAGGCACTGCAACACATTCATACAGGCCTGGGGAGGCACTGCGACACATTCATACAGGCCTGGCGAGGCACAGCAGCAGCACAGTCTTATAGTGCTAGGCGAGGCACCACAAACATTCAGTCAGTAGAAAAACTGTATTCGGTCTTTTACAACCATAGAAGTATACAAGACAGACAACATACCAAAACATTCAAAAAGTGCCTGGCGCAGCATTGCAAAAAATGGTAATAGGGCTTGGCGAGGCATTGCAAAACATTCAAAGAGTGTCTGTCAGGCACTGCAGTACATCCATACAGACCTGATGAGGCACAGCAACACATTTATATAGTGCCTGGTGACAAACTGTAACACATTCATATAGTGTCCGGCGAGGCACTCTGGCCTGGTCGCCCCCTCGCTCCTCTCCGCTCCTGCCTGCCCCAGAGCCTCCTGCTGCCTCCTGCTACCTGAGTTCTCCTCCGCAGAGCGCCGCCGACAGTTGCGCCCCAGCCGCCGCTGGGCCGCCCGCTCTTCCGGCTCCCGTTTCCCGCCGCCTCCTGCCTGCGGCCCCGCCCCCTCACCAGACGATTGGACATCGCGACCCCGCCTCCCAGCTGACCCGCCCTCCCGGCCCCCTTCTTATGACGCCCCCTCAGCGACCGCGCAGCGGACGCGCGCAGCGGGAGCGCCGACTGAGCGCCGAAGGTGCGCCAAAGGTAAGCCCGTGTACGCCCGTCGGCGCCTGGACCGCGCCCAGTGCCAGGACCCCTGGCCCCCACAGACCCCAGCTCACCCGCCGGACGTACGACGCCGCCACCCTCTACGCACTCAACGCCGGCCGAACCCCTGGATGCTGCCGAGCCACCCCGAGACGCACCCACGGACCCTTCTGCTGCAACGCCTGCAAGTTCACCTGCATCCGGACCAGTACCACTCCTGCAACAACCAAGACCAAGACAAGCAACAGCAGCAGCCACCTGAAATGCATCCTGCTCAACACCCGCTCCGTTCACAGACACGCCGTCGAGCTCTGGAACCTGCTCGACACAACATCACCAGACGTCGCCTTCCTCACGGAAACCTGGATGAACGCCTCCTCAGCGCCCGACATCGCCATCGCCATACCAGACGGCTACAAGATCATCCGAAGGGACCGCATCAACAACACCGGAGGAGGCATCGCCATCATCCACAGGAACACCATCCGCGTCACGACCAACACCGACGACACCCTCGCACCCGCCGAGCACCTGCACTTCCAGGTCCACATCAACCCCAAGACCACCCTCAGAGGCACCCTCATCTACAGACCCCCGGGACCGCGCACACAATTCAGCGAAGACATCGCCGACTTCATCAGCCCGCACGCCCTCTGCTCCGCTGACTACATCCTCCTCGGGGACCTCAACTTCCACTTGGAAAACAACAACGACCGCCACACCACCACCCTGCTGGACAACCTCGCCAACCTCGGTCTCAAGCAGCTGGTGACCACCCCCACCCACTACGCCGGACACACACTGGACCCCGTCTTCTCATCCAGCAAGGACATCGCCTTCAGCCACGCCACCGGACTCCACTGGACGGACCACAGTTGCGTCCACTTCAGCTTCGGAAGGACCACGATCCACCACCACCAGCAACAGGTTGCTCGCAGAAACTGGAACAAGATCACAGCCGACCAGCTCGCGACTTCCCTGAGCATGAACCCTCCCGCCAGCACAACGAACCCAAGCCAGGCTGCCACCAACCTCACGAAGTGGATCAGCGACTGCGCCGACGAGCTTGCCCCCCTGAAGACCCCGCCGAGCAGACCCGGGAGCAAGAAAGCCCCATGGTTCACCGACGAACTCAAAAGCTCCAAGAAGAACTGTTGGACCCTCGAAAGAACCTGGCGCAGAGACCCAACTCCGGACAACATGGCCGCCCTCAAGCTCGCCACCCGTAAGCACCACCAACTCATCCGCGCCACCAAGAAAACCACATTCAAGGAACGACTGGACAACAACGCACACAACAGCAAGGAACTCTTCAACATCGTCAAAGAGCTCTCCAACCCCAATGCCGGAAACAACGATATCACCCCTTCGCAAGACCTCTGCAACTCCCTCGCATCCTACTTCCACAACAAGATCACGGACATACACAACAGCTTCAGCACGCAACCGACGCATGCCATGACCGAACCACCAGCCCCCAACACCACCCTCCGCGCCTGGACTCCGATCAGCACTGAAGACACCATCCGCACGATGAACTCCATTCACTCCGGATCTCCGACCGACCCATGCCCTCACCACGTCTTCAACAAGGCCGACGCTGTCATCGCACCCCACCTGCGTGACATCATCAACACCTCCTTCGACTCCGCCACCTTCCCAGAGAGCTGGAAGCACGCCGAACTCAGCGCCCTACTCAAGAAGCCATCAGCCGACCCCACCGACCTCAAGAACTACCGGCCCATCTTGCTGCTCCCGTTTCCTGCAAAAGTCATCGAGAAGACCGTCAACAAGCAGCTGGCCGCCTTCCTCGAGACAAATGGATCCTTCGACCCCTCACAGTCTGGCTTCCGGGCCAACCACAGCACCGAGACCGCCCTGATCGCAGCCACCGATGACATTCGAGCTCTGCTCGACAACGGAGAAACAGCAGCCCTCATCCTCCTAGACCTCTCCGCGGCCTTCGACAATGTCTGCCACCGTACCCTAGTACAGCGCCTCAGCAACGTCGGAATCCAGGAGAAGGCACTGGAGTGGATCATCTCCTTCCTCGCCGGAAGGACACAGAGAGTCCGCCTCCCTCCGTTCAGTTCCGTAGCCTCCGAAGTCATCTGCGGTGTCCCTCAAGGCTCCTCGCTCAGTCCAACCCTCTTCAACGTCTACATGAGCCCCCTCGCAAACATCGCACGCCAGCACAACCTCAACATCATCTCCTACGCCGACGACACCCAGCTGATCCTCTCCCTCACCAACGACCCCGCCACCGCCAGAGCCAACCTTCACGAAGGGATGAAAGAGGTAGCCGGATGGATGAAGAACAGTCGCCTGAAACTGAACTCGGACAAGACGGAAATCCTCATCCTGGGATCCTCACCCTCTGCCTGGGACGACTCCTGGTGGCCCCCCGCCCTAGGCAGCGCACCCAAACCAACAGACCACGCA